>NC_088306.1:6785178-6916147 GCF_032854445.1 Liolophura sinensis | reverse complement strand
AAGCGGGAAAATGCTATAAAATGTACAGCTAGATCTGAATTCACTTCCACATTATAGATATATATCATCAGTGGCCTGCCAAGGACAGCGGTTTATTCGAAGGCCTCACTAAAAAAAGCTCACTGCAGTCATATATTGTACATGTACAAATCAGCCGCAGTGTATTCAACCTGACTTGCAGTTTTGGTCATAATTTAATCACAAGTAATCCTCAGACATTTACTAGCAGTAAAACTGGAACCCCACTATGTGGGGCGTTAATACTTTCATATCACATAGTTTTGGCTGATCTCCCGTTTCAACATTTTGTTGAATTCAACAGTTATGCAATAGCTTCATTGCTCACATTGGCTTTTTTTTAAGGAGAAAAGAATGTTTTCCAGGGGATATTATACATCCTCTGCTTATGCATCATACTTATCTTTCAAAGTAGCCTTGCAAACAGATAATACATCTACTTGCCACAAAAATGGCAAGTAATTCTTTTCATCTCCATCACCAAATGGTTCCTAACTAAAAAAAGGAATTTTTCAGTCACTGAATATGCTTATAAAATTTTGCCGGCTTACTACTGAGGTGTGGGTTTTGTAAATTAATCTTTTTTTTTTAACTTTTTAAAGGCCTAATCTTATGAAATAACTTGATCAAAGTTGTACGTGTAGGGACAGTAATACTTTGAATGTAGCATAAAAATAAAATGCTTCCACTGGCTTAAACTTTCCCCCGCAAGGCTGGATCAAAATTGTTTGTGCGAGGCTGGCTCAAAATTGTTTTGGCAAGGCTGGCTTAAACTTTTCTTTGCAATGATCAACCCTCTCTGTCAAATCTGTGGTTTGCCAGAAACTTTTCCAGCCAAGCAGTATAGGACCAAAGCGTTCACACGAGTGAAACACCTTTATATACATGTATAACTCTGACCTGACAACAGCCCAGCAGGGAGTCAAGATTTTACTTTCCTATCTCTTTTATGTGTTGAAATCAGGCACTTTAAAATAGCATTACTGTATTTCTAAAGTTTAGAATTTTTCAGGAGACAGATTTTGCTTGATGCTAATTAATTCATCCACCTTATTAAATGCAGGTCTCGATATAAGAAGCGAATCGAACGGCCAATCGCCTGTCGATCTCCTAAAACATAAATTCAGAGGAAAATTTGTGTGACGGTGCAGGAAAGTCTGCACAAACTTTATGCTGGCTTACATAGAAAAAAAAACTGATCACCGATGTCTGTAAAAAGAAAATGGCTGCTTGCATCGGTGAGCGTAGGCTACTTATATTTAATGTGACCTATGATTGGCTAAGCAAAAATTGCGTGACCATACATCTTTCTAGAGGATGACGTCACCCACCCCCCCACCGGAATACAGAAAAGCCGTCAAAAGGAACGCGCAATACAAGATTAGCCGAACTATGTAAGTTTAAGGTGATCAATGTAGGGGTGATCAGAATTTCGATCTCCTGGCTGAAAATCCAGGAGAACGACTTTCCGATCCCCTCGTTCATCCTTATGCTGAGGCCTGAATTGCTCACCTTAGTGGTATTTTTCTCATCAGAATAATAAGTGTTAGTTGGCATCACAAGTATCGTTTTAAGACATGTATGTGCTTATGAAAATGCATTTTTATCTGTATCAAACATTAGGTGAAATGCAGTACTTTTCTATTCACTCGTCGATAAAGAGGAACTCGCAGGTACATGTAGTTGTCTGTTCTTTGATAAACCCTTTAACAAAACTAATGCTTACCTTCTCTAATATCGGTCCAATAACGACAGGTAAAGTCATGCTGGCAAACAAATCCTCGTCACCCATTGTCATCTTAGGGGTGGTACACCGTCACACGAGAAAAAGGGTTTTGTCTGTCAAGAGAGAAAACACTGCATTCTGAATGAAAATTTATTAATTTATTCACCTGAATTTTTATTTAAAACCATCTTCAAGAATTTTTCATTTACATTGTGGCTGGCAGTCAGTTTAATAGCAAAACCCAGCAAAACCAGCAAACCAAGGGTCTGAGCGATTGTGACATGGAGTTGTGTACCTAAGGGTAGTTTGATACCCAAAATAGCTAGGAATCTCCTCTTTTCCAAATCCTTCGAGTTTGGCTCAATTATGGGCTAGTTTTCATGCAATCGGCATTTATAGCCGCCTTGGCACCTCCAATCTGCGTTTTTTCGTCCGGTCATTAGGCCATACCAGACACTTATCACTGCGGCATGTTCGAGGACTCCAGAGGTCATGTTACAGTCTCAAACTGAATTCTTTCAACCTCCTGTTGGTTAAGTTTTCTTACCAGCCGTGAGTTAGACTCAAAACTGTCAATTTAACAACAACAACAACCTGTTAAATGCATAGTTAAGACTAAGTTATTGGATCCACATCAAGTCAATGCCATCCAATGGCTTGTTACGTTCCAAACCTTTGCAAATACTCTTCACCAAAATCAAGCAGATTCCACAAAGAGATCAGATGAACAGAGTTCTTACACTGATCTTAAAGAAACTTTCCCGGCCACTCCCCGATCGTCCAGGAACTGCGGTATAAATCACTCCTTTAAATAAACGGTTTGTCCCTACCAATTTTATCTCAGGGCTTCAGGTAACATGTATACACTGACCGACCAGCCACAGGGAAACTACTTGGGGCAAAATATGTCATCCAAAAAAAAGTCTTAAGAGCTAACATGGGTCCATGCCAAAAAGTTCGTTTTTTCATTATCAGTAACTGTCAAAACTTGTCTTACCTGCTTTAGCCGGGTGACAAATTTGTTGTAAAATGGCGAGTTTTACAGGTTGACCTCGCTTCGATCTGAAATAGGTCAGCCTCGTTATGCCTGTTGACACTACTTTCGTTCCTCCTGAGCCTAAAGAACGACCAAAGATGAGGCTCACACAGGGTGGTCTTCAATCGTTGTCCTTTTGTATTTAAGTGTCTTAGGTTAAGTGCGATTTCTGAATTCAAATATACCGAGATCCAAGTCGAAACCCAAGTCTTGTAATTTTAGGTGCGGCTTTAATTCAGAAGTTTTGTTCAGGCATCCTATTTAGGAGCGATAGCTCATACAGTCTTATACTGGCCTAAGTATTAAATGCAAGAAGTTTTTATTTCACTACGGCAGTTAAATGAAAATCTAAACGAATGGATATAAAATTCAAATACACATAGGCTATAGACGCTATAGCATTCATGGCGATATAATTATATATAATGTGACGAAGTGTGAACATAAAACCTTCTTGTGTATCCACCACATTCTGAACACGATATTTCAAGCGTCCAACTTTCTCTGTGATGGCTGTGATCAATACTTACTTGTATCGCAAGTGCACAAGTTCGTAGTTGGAAGAAAAGAAAAAAAAGCTGTTCTCGGCAGTTATGCACGCCACGGTCCTTGTGGGCTATATGCGTATATATTGTCTTTACGAGCACGTCTCTAGAGAAACAGTGATTCATTTATTTATTTTGACTGTGGCTTTATGCCGTACTCAAGAACGTTTCACTATAAACTATAATGGGCCTCCGTGGCCGAGCTGATCACAGCGTGCCAGCGAGGCGTAATGACCCAGGATCGAACCTCTCACCATTGCCGTCGCTGCGCATACTGGCTTCCTCTCGGTCGTACGTGGGAAGGTCAACCAACAACCTGCAGATGTGCGTGGGTTCCCCTGGGGCTCTGCCTGGTTTCCTAACCCCACATTGTTGAACACTGTTGAACAGGTGAACTATTTTTGAGTAAGCGTAAAACAACAATGAAATAAATAAATAAACATAGACATAAACGAGAACGGCGGCCAGCATATAGTGGGAAGCAACCGAAATCCTTCACACCCATCTACACCAACCCCCACTCTATTCCACTAAAAAAAAAAAAAAAGGCCCCAACGTTTAAGTGAATTTTTAACCGACATGGTTAAACAAGAGTTATTCATTTAATCAGCCACTCAGTCACTTTCTCGAATATAGCTTCGAGTCGAACAGTTGTGCTTTTAAGTTCAGTTTAATTGGCAGGTGGCTTTCCACCCACCATAATGCTGACCGCCGTCGTATAAGTGAAATATTCTTGAGTACGGTGTAAAAATCCAAAATAAAATAAATTAATTGTCAGGTTTATAAGGAATGGTGACAGTTTTTCTCCCTTGTGTCCTGCATGTGTTTAGTAAATCCATGCACTGTTTCTAGATATACGGTAAAACGCAACGCGATTTTAACTCACAGCGCAGTGACACAGGAGCCTGTCACCACTGCGATCGACGTGAGTTCCAGTTCAATTCACACTAGTGTTGCGCGTGGCAGGGATAGTTTGTCATAAACCTGCAGATGATCGTGGATTTCCCGCGGGCTCTGTCCGGTTTCATCCAACCATAATACTGACCGCCGTGGTATAAGTTAAATATTCTAGAGTACTGTGTAAAAACCCAATCATATAAATAAATAAATCATTTTTGCGAAAAAAAATACGTATTCGCTAGTCAATTCAAATTTTCGGTATTTACAAAGAATATATAAGATTATTGGCTTTCAGGAAATACCCGCACTATTTACAGTGTTAAAATGATTTTAAAGAAATTTATCATCGATTTGAACCGTAAAATGTGCATATGAGGCTCGGTTGGTAATGACACAGGAACAGGATGCGGTTGCTGTGAGTTCAAGTCCAGCTCATGCTGACTTTCACACCGGCCGTACGTGGGAAGGACTTGCAGCAACTTGCGGATGGTCGTGAGTTTCCCATACATACCCTCCCCCCCCCCCCCCCCCTCCTTCACGCTCTGTCCGGATTTTTTCTTGCCATAATGTTTGGCCGCCGTGGTATAAGTGAAATATTCTTAAGTACGGTCTAAAGCACTCATGAAATAAATAAATATACAGCTTGCTGATAACACTCAGGTGTTTTTTAGGGGGTACCATTTTCCTAATTAACTGCTTACGTTTTTAAAGGGATACAAAATTGATTCTAATTTGCTGGGGTGAGAGATAGGCAAGTCCATGCAGGCGATGCTGAATTTTAGGTATGGCAGATTTATTCAAGCATGATCACGACTGCCGGATTTAACCCAGGAAACCCTATTGTCCACTGTCAGCCAGTCAGTGTCGATTCTGTAGCCCTTTAATGTGATGCTTCCCAATGACATGCGCCATCGCAAATGCACGAATGAGTGATTCTATAACTCATCGGCGAAGTTAACAAGTATAGATTCTTGCAGGACATGCATGCAGTATGGACCTACAGGTGATATCCAAGACCTCGGTATATTAAGCAATTATTTGAATGGACACTGCATAATGCAAAAACACACACACACACACACACAAATCATCCAGAGTTAATACTCGATTCCAAGAATTGTTTTAGATAATTCTTTCCTTCAAGTCAATTGTCTCAAACGGGCGTCCGTACTTCCTAACGAAACAGGTCTGTAGTACATGTATGCTAGCCTTGTTTGTTGATGTGGATCGCGTGGTTAATTCAAACTTATATACTCCAAGATAGACACGAACATGTATATAATATGTATGTATACTCTGCCACTGATCCACAGATGTTATGCGTACTGCTATAGCCTATTTATAATTCAGTAAAACCTGTTATGTTAGACCCAGTTAAAACCCACAAATTCGGATTACGTTAGTATACCAAAACCACAGATAGTTGTGAAACCAATGAACCGTATAAGATATATGTGGGTAGTTGTAGATAAAATTCTTTATTGTATATATCTTGTATTGTCACGTATTCCAAAACAGTATATATATACATGTCGTCACCTGTCCACAATTAAAAAAAAAACACGTGATAAATGATACCAATGCAGGTGAAAACCACAAAAATATGCTATAAATGTATTCAGAATGATTTTCTGAACATCTTCCCATGCAGGGAAAGCTATCACATTTACCGAAACAGCTGGCTGCCATAGGTGATGTGTATATAGCCTTTTAGGCTGTATTGGTTACTGATTCATAGCCATAATTGCTCATGAGTGCCTTTCAAAACCACAAAATGATCAAGTTAACTCACATGTCATATATTCCAAGATGTCTATAACGTGGGAATAGTTCAACATCTCGCTAAGTATGGAGAGTTAAGTATTACTGGTCTGTCGTTTGAAAAACACGGCATAGGCCTATGCCTGAATGCATTTCTTTTCAAACATGTATTTGATACAGACAACATGCCGACTCATTTTATTATATTATTTTGCTAAGAGCCAAAGTGTACTGTTTCATAGACACGTTTTCACAAGTACATGTAAATACATGTAACTGGCGAGGTAAACTAAACAAGATGTGGACGGCCCCTAGAGGTACACAATTTCAGTAGTACACATTTAAGATGTGTATATATTTGTTTTATTTGACTGGTGTTTACAAGAATATTTCATTTATACAACTGCGGTCGGCATTATGCCGCCGAAAGAGGGCAGGGCCCGGGTGAAACCAAGGACTATCCGCACGTTGCTGGAAAACCTTCATACGTACAGCGGGAGAGAAGCCAGCATGAGCTGGACTTGACTTCAAAGCGCGCATTGGTGAGAAGCTCCTGTGTCACCGCGCCGCGCTGGCAAGCTAACCACCTCGGCCAGGGAGGCCCCCTTTTAAAGAGTAGATAAAGTGTAAATATCTGCCTTCAAAAATATTGTTGTAATTATTTTTAATTGTTGATACACCCATACGCACTAAAAATAAGTGTTGCATTTACATGTCATATATTTACTACAGCAAAATTTACTATTTCAAATTTAAGGTCGTCTTGTAGCTTTTTTTAAACTACAATAGGCCGTCAAGTAGCACATTTTCAGACAGTCATACCTGGCCATACTATGGGCATTGTATGTGCGTTACTGCTGAGAAATAAGCTTTACAAGTATGTTAACTTAATAGAGCTTCGAGTCTGGACGCGCTCTGATTGACCCCTCACACGCGACATAGGACATGGTCTTATCTATCAATGATTTGTGGTTATACCTCACGGTTACGTGTGGTTCTGAGAAATCTTACCTAAAAGATAGCACTTAGCGGTGTATAGAGCTTACAAGTACACACGTACGATCTACTACAAGGATACAAGTCTGAACCAGTAAGCATTTAGGCCGTATAGTAGCACGTACGGCTCCGTACCTCAACTTCGGTTTTATTCCAACGGTCCATGCATATGTTTGGGTAGTAGCTAATTACACGCCTTCTAGCACCATGTCTTAAGTCGGAA
Source organism: Liolophura sinensis (assembly GCF_032854445.1). NCBI lineage: Eukaryota > Metazoa > Mollusca > Polyplacophora > Chitonida > Chitonidae > Liolophura > Liolophura sinensis. Next base: position 6,908,942 of record NC_088306.1, on the reverse strand, counting down.
ACTAAAAAAAAAGAAAATGCAGTGATTGTAGGTGCAATATAGGTCACAAGTCTAGAATTACTCAAAATGTGGTATTGTTATCACATCGGGGGTTGAGATCTTATCAATCCGTAACGTCACTTAAGATGGTGTGTATAGTACAGTGTAGTTCTATAATATAATTACCACTCTTAAAATTGAAAATGTTAAATATTACTTTAATAATGTTAAATCCAACACTTTGACGATGGGGTAGGAGGGAATACATTTATAATGTTTGGTGGTAACATTATCTCAGTAATTAAATATTTTACATTTTCAAAAATGCTTAGAAAATGTTGCATAAGTTGTTATATTAACACTTTTAAGGCGTCAGGTACGGCATTGTAATTATCCAGAGATAATCATGACTATAGGTGTAACATTTCAAAAGGCTGTCGCTCACTTTTTACGGCATATTGTATCATTTTAACACTTTGATTTATGTATTTACTTCATTGGTGTTTTACGTCACACTCAAGAATATTTCTCTTTATATACGATGGCGGCCATCATTATGGTGGGAGGAAACCCACTACCATCCACAGGTTGCTATCAAACCTTTGAACGTACTGCCGAAGAGGAAGCCAGCATGAGCTGAACTTGAACTGACGGCGACCACATTGGTGCATGCGAGGTTGCTAAGTCATAGCGCCGCGCTGGCCTGCTAAAATCCCTCGGTCGCCCAGGCCCCAGGGTTTGCATTTAACATACTGTTAGTATATACATGCACATGTATATTTATATAGACCAAAGCGGCCATAAAGGCTTTCTTTGGAGTCCACTTGTTTCCCACGATTATGGCATATACACCTTTAGTCTAGTTGTATAACTCATTTCAATCGTTCAAGTCAATTTTCTTCAGTCAGGGTTTTTTATTCTACCTGTGTATCGACATGGCTAAACAGCTGGAACTTGTATACATGTACATTACATAATTATATACCGAGGACCATCCGCAAAAAAATGCAGTGATGTTAATTGCATACTACTACCCGTCACTGTTCTAGAATTACTCAAGATGTGTGCACTGTAACGACGAATAGCTTAGATTAGACATAGACCACAAAAATCTGACAAACTATTTTGAACATGATCAATTTTGTCGCAAATGTATTTCTGAAAGGGTGGGTATATAGAGGTACTCCAGTTGTGTCCGTACAAGAGACAAATACAAAAACTTCTCCAAGGATATATTTATCGATAGGATATGGCTGCGGCACCACGGCTGTAGCAAAACTAATTTAAACTGATTTGTGTTATTCATTTTCATTGGTGTTTGACGCTCTGTCTATGCCCAAAGAGATTCCACATACATATATTCGACGGCATATATTCCGCATACAAAATTTCACATATCCAACTAGGACAAGAACAGTTTTCATACATAATTCAGTGAAAAATACTACACGTGAATGCTTTTATGCATTCATATTGCGTCTTTTCGTGTACACATAAATGGATTATGCAGGCCAAGGTCAGAGCCTGTTAAGCGCAGTAGATTTGAAATTTATTTTGTAATCCTGTACGCCGTGTAGCCCGCACATTCACGGCAAGTTCTAGCTGTCGATGAGACCCGCCTGTCCTTGTGAAACGGCCGTTAAAAACTTGGCTCTCAAGCAGAATTCTATTTTTTTTTATCTCATGTGTATATACCTTTACAATATGGCTTTTCGATGACATCAGTGTCAAAACGAATTTAAACTACTAGGAAGTTACCGATAAAATATACGCGAATTCATTACACAGTAAACGTAGACATATCCTTTTTTATACAATCTTATCAGTATGACTAAGGTGCATGTGTGTGCGCTACCTGATCCGGCGTGCTAATTCTACTATACACACTGAACTTGCACTGGCCGTGAGAAAGTAAACAGGTTAAAGTATTTCTAATGGTACACAAGTAATTACATAGTTGATACACTTATATGTATTTCTAATACTGTAGAATTATCACCCCACTATCATTTGGATGATTCGCTGCCTCGTGGAGGGCATCAGCTGGTGAGACTGACTGTTGTGTGGGTGAGGGACGAGTAGGAGGGGGGTCAATTACGGCCAGGTAGCCTTAAACGACTGGTGTAGTCTCATTTCGCCTAGTCTTTTGTTTGAAATTAGAAATTGGAGATAGGCGAAATGATAATCCCCAAGGTGTGAAGATAACCATTTACATCACAAACAAAAAAGAAATTCCGAAGCGAAGATTACTGCTGTGTGGGTAACTAATGCGAAAATAATGCAGACATTTTTTTTTTCTGGTAAAAAAAAAATCTCATTTTTTGGGACATATTTTAGGCACCTTTACCGGCAATGCTCGGAAATTTTCGTAAATGACGTCACCGGTGAACTCTACACGGTTTCCTTCCAATTATGGTGCTAATGGCCGACGTATATGTGATATATTCTTAAGTACCAATCAAATAAAAACATAAATCAAATCAACGGTGAACTAACCGGCTTTGTGGGCCCAGCCTGCTATACACACTATTTTCATCACACAAAATAGTGTGACAGCTATAAAGGTATCACCGCTGCAGGTTGCTTTACTTCGGACTGAAATCAATTAGTATAGCTATAACTTTATATGTAGGAATTCATCAGGCCTCAAATGCTTTTTAAGAAATAAAGCAACACGTTTTTTGTATCCTTTAGCCTTCTATTCACAATTAAAGGCGAAGTTGTGAGACTGATACTTAAATATAGCAAATACGCACCAATGTCAATTCATTTGTTGCATTACTTTTATATATATGAAGTCCCAGACGTAGGTGAAAATCGGATGGTTTCATACATATATGCAATAAATGAATACGTGTGAAATCTGAATCATTTGTTGTATCAGAGTCCCAAAGATGCGAATGTCAGATCAATTTCTTGTGTATATACTCAGATCAAACGAACGTGTAAGACTTTGATATATGTAAATGTCAAACATAATCATGTGTTGCATGTAGATCTTAAAAGGACGACAAGGATCAACGACCACTGAAATCCCAAGCATACCAGAACTTTCAGCAACTTAATCCATGCAAATCCCAAACGTATGAGAACGTTCAAATAGTGAATGAATGCAAACCTCAAACGCATAAGAACGTTCAGACACTTAATGAGTGCAAAACTCAAACGTATAAGAACCTTCAGACACTTAATGAGTGCAAATCTCAAACATATGAGAACGTTCAGATACTTAATGTGCTCAAATCTCAAACGTATGTGAACGTTCACCTACTCAATACATATCAATCTCAGACGTATGAGAACATTCAAGCATTTAATGCATACAAATCTCAAACGTATGAGAACGTTCAAGCATTTAATGCATACAAATCTCACACGTATGAGAACGTTCAGACTCTTAATCGGCGCAAATATCAAGCGTATGAAAACGTTCAACCATTTGTTGTATGTATATCTCAAACATGTGAGGAACTGTAATTATTTGTTTCATATATACATACATATATACAACATATGAGAAAGTTCAACGACTTATATGTATGTGTCATTGTCACGTTCAGTAATATGTTTCGGGCAATTGAGAAAATAATGTATTCAAGATACGGACTTCTAGTATCTTAGGTTTGGAAAGGCTTAAATAAATGTTAGCTACACAAAAATTTATATTCCTTGAAAAGATGAATTTATATTTTCGTTTCAATTTCCTCTTTACATCACTGACATTTAAATTGAAAGCAACGATAAAACTATAATAACTGATAGCTATAAATGCACCTTTGATCATTGTATCATCTGTATCTGATGTAAGACTTAGGTTAGAATCACGGTTGATCATATCTAAATGCTTTTTGGTCATGTGCAAGTTTTACGACGCACTGAATAACTACAAAAGATTAGATTTAACGTATTACGTTTTGAGGCCTTGTCGTGTCCCACAAAGCGATCATTGGCTAAGTTGATTGTAATTACCATGGCAACTTATGTCATTATATGTCAAAGGAATTGTGCCGTTATATTAAACGTCATCTGCGTAAAGTTAAGACGTCAAAATGTCTACTGACATCTCTAACTTTGAATGGACAATCGAGTGCTTAGTTTTATCCGAGATTTCTCTTCGTCTATCTACTCACTCCAGTCGCTATATATAGAAACGTGGCCGAAGATTGACTTTGAACTAGGTTACGTCCCCTTGTAGTGTAGACGACGGCAGCTATTCATCGAAATCCAAATGTCAGACGCGACACTGTTTTGCATTGTGTTGGCACCACGTAACTTCAGTTCGGCCGTACAGATCGCTGCGAATTACGATTACTTCATAATATATGGTCGATAGAAACGAAGATTGTATTTGGTTTCCTAGACTTATATTGCTTACATGTGCGATTCACGGGCGAACGTTGCATTGTGGGAACACTAATGCAGTAATACACTAGTGACGGGTTTCCCCAAGTAATTCTCTTCAGTGGAATTTTTCGAAAATTATAGGCGTTTATTAGGAGACACAACTCATTTTTGTATTTAGCTAGATCAACTGAAAAAATCTGAAATTCTTTCGGCAATATGTCCTTTAAACAGTCGCGTCTTACCATTCGAGTTCACAGTGTCGTCATAAACGGCCAGGTCGTTACAATCATTGGAATGTAATTAAGTTGTCAGCACGCCAAGAAGAGCTAGAACTGGCAACACCGCCTGTCTTTACTTACGTCCGTTTCACAAAGCGCCCGATATTGGGTGATTATTTTGGCACGATAATGTCAGGCTCTACAGACCAAGCATGCATGTCATGTACGCACGCACTGTCCCTGAAAAAGGCGGAGATGTATAGATGCCTAACTACCGGTAATACGCGTATGTTGAAATTCCTGTGCATTTGTAAACCGTTGATGGGCTGCGACTGTTTGGCCTTCACTGATGAGGTCGTATGTTCGAATCTAGCTCGCATTGTTGCGGTAGTGGCTTTAAGTCACAAGTTCCAGGTTTGTCAGGTACCCGTTTCACGTAAACTACTGGTCTCCATGGAATAACGTGCGGGTAACGCTATGTGCGAAATGCGGTGATTTCCCTGAAACTCCAGGCACTCCAGTTGCTACACACATAAACCTGACTGACTTCATACAAATATTTGATTTATTTGATCTCTTTGATTGGTGTTTCATGCAGTACTCAAGAATATTTCACTCATATGACGGCGGCCAGCATTATGGTGGGAGGAAACCGGGGAGTCCGGGGAAAAGCCTGCAGGCTGCTGTCAGACCTTCCCAGGTACGGCCGAAGAGGAAGTCAGCATGAGCTGGACTTGAACTTACAGATACCGCATTGCTGAGAGGCTCCTGAGTCATTACGCTGCGCTAGCGCGCTAACCAGCTAAGCCATGGAGACCCCGAAAAGTCTTTGAGACATATCTATTGTGTTAAATCAACATTAAAATTCTATTACACTAACGGGACATTATGTTGGATATGACAGAATATTGTGTTACAATGCATTCTAGCATTACTCACGCAACAGAATTTTTGTTAAAATTAACAGATTAATGTTTTAGTGTACGACCGTAGAGGAGGCTAGCATAAGATGGACTTGACCTCACAGCGATCGCACTCGTTAGATCTCGTTATCTATTTGATTGGTGTTTTACGTCGTACTCTATAATTCTTCACTTTCACGACGGCGGACAGCATTATAGTGGGGGAAACTGGACACAGAAACTGGAAACTAGAAACTAGACGCTGGTTGCTGCTAGACCTTCCCACACACGATCGGGATTGATGGCAGTGTAGGCTGTATTCACGGAGATGTCAGTTGTGAGATGCCACTAAAGATTTGTGTGCATGCCTTAATTGGTTGTGATATATATGGTTTGTGTCACATTCTAATAAAGAACACATATATATTTCTGAGGACACTGTAACATTCTATATAGATCTCAAATATTCTGAGAAGAGTTCAATATACATATCCTTATTTGTTTCTAAAAAATGAGTTGTCGATGACAGTGCTGTAATAAAATATTTAAAAGATATTTTTAACATAGGATATAGTACAAACCATATTCTGTTAAACGCCATGTTTCCTTTTTGTTTCAGATTTTGGAATTTGTTGTTAGCATATTAAAAAGCATAGCTGTTCCTGGTAATTCCAGCATGTTTATACGAAGCTTATATGGCTGGTTTTCTGTTTAAGTGAAACGTAATCATGCTTTCAGTCTGGATAGTAAGCTTTTTTGCAGACAGGAAAAATAAAACGGGGAACTCCCTGCAGAGCGGCACGCACGACCTCGTTCTATTTAAACCGAGAGTGTGTAGATTTTCAGTTAAATCACTGGTGACTAGCTAGATTGCTTTAAATTGTGTACTGATGTGATACTAGGCGGAGGCTATTCAGGCATGGCGAGTGAATAGTTATAAAAGAAGAATAGTCTAACCACAGGACAGATGGTGGGCTAGGGTCACGAGACGTTATTCCTGAAACATCGGATATCATTTTTCCCTTCGCCCACAGACGACGAGAGGCAGTATCTGTATATAAATTTAGTAATCTCCCACTATTATTATACTGATCGTTACTTTGAGACGTGTTAGATGAACATAGGACATTTTTGATGATTTGTGTCGAAGTTTTTTCCCGAACAGAAGAAGAGCAGCCAATGAAGGTAAGATAGTCATATACATCTACCTGGTCATTTACAGAGAAGATTTACTAGAAGGTGACAATTCTTTGGTCACTGAGGTTGCGTGTTCAAATCCAGCTCTCGTCCCCGTACTACACGCTTCACATGAAGAGGTTTGTCAGGTATGTCTGGCACGCTGCTATTCTCCAGGTTCTGTCTACAGAGGTTTCATCAAACTGGCTTTCCTCAATATTGAACATATAATGGTGTTATGCAAATACACAGTTTCAATGTTGATAAATGCTTTTATACTTAAAATATCACAATCTGTGATAAACCCGCTATTTCGGTATTTACTTATTTATTTACTGATTCACTTGCCGATTTATTTCATTAGGGCTAACTGTTTAATGCAGCCTGTACTCGATAACAAATGCCACGTCGTTTCATGCATGGATGAAATTCGAGTTAATACTCACTGACAAAGATGCTCGGACTGACAGCGCATCTAGAGAAGTATGTGCATAAGTTCCTAGTTGAGTTCAGTTGTCACGCGAATGAACCGATCATAGAGGCCGGCGGCCCTTCCTGCTTCATTTGCACGCGCGCTCGATGTGTTACGAATAATCGGTGACAAGTTTTAGCTGATAGGCCTATATTACACCCATGCACGCGAGGAAATCAGGCTACTACCTTTGTATCCACATATTTCACAATCGTCTGATTTTCACGGTACCGTGTAAGCAGGTGAAAAAACTACAGTGTTTCTATCCACCATCGATCGACATTTATGAAACAAAACGACATTTTAAATTTTTTAAATACATGCACTGAAAGTGATATCTACAAGAGAATTTTATCTGTCTTTAAAGAGAAAAAATTACGAAGTGAAAGAAAATCAGAATTCCACAATATCTGCGCAGTTGACGTTGTTTTTTTTAGCGAAATACTAAAAAAAAACACACACACACAAACATTATACTGGTAATGAGACTGATTTCAAAACAGGTTTCATTTAGAGAAACGCTGTTATTTTCCCCAATGTTTGTTGGTGGTCGAATGTATACGGCAGAGAATACGAATAATTTCTGTGACTGGTCAGTTATAAGTCTGAATAATTGAAGTCAGACCAGGATCTATCGCGTAAAACATCAATCAAATGAATGAATAAATAAACAAATCATCCAGTATTCCTCACTATGTCTGGTATACATTCTCGGTGATTAATGTTACGATTTTTCAGTAAAACAACATGTTATATAAACTGTGGTATGGAGTGGTTTCATTAAATTCACTATGTAAAGAACGACCAATACAACTGTGTTCATTTTCATTTTCTATATTCCTAAATTTCAAAGTACTACTGACCCCATTCTCAAAGATGTGACTACAGTGTTTATGTTCATTATGTTTCATTTTCGTTTTGGCAAATTGAAAGAGCATTCTGTTATATTCTGTAGAACCTTTGGTGGGTAATTCGAGTTCTGTTCAAATATATGTAGCACGTTTCAAAGCCTTGGGGCTGTTGTGACCAATCAGAGTGTCGGTGTTTAGTGTACCGTAGACATGAGGTCAAACCATCATATAGCATGGGTTTCAATAGACGAACATGTAGCTGAAGGTACTTGTTGAAAGATTTTACTGGATGAACTAGTAAAGAGTTACGTGTAACTAAATGGAACTGGCTTCAGTGTTTAATTCAGTTAAGGAACCTACTGCAGCGAAACGAAAGAGAAGGGTTAGCATTGCGAAGTGATTGGGACTGATTAAGACAGAAAACGATAAAAATGTTACCTTTTTCTTTCTTTTCATAGATTAACGCTCATTACACGTTTTACAGAGAAGGAGTTCTACTTATTGTTGAATACATTACCGTGGACATTTTCGTTTTAGTAAATTTTGGTGATTTTAAGGATAACCATAGCTGTTTGGTGTTAAAGCTGTGCCATATAAAGCCTACACGTGGACACAAACACGTTTTAATTTCCCCCTTGTTTTACACAGATAAAGCAAAGTTACAGATTTACAAGAGCGCAACTGATCGCCATAATGTCACTCAAAGAAGAGTCGTCTAAAAGCATAATGACTGCTATTCTGATGTGCACTACTTTGATTGTCTGTATCGGGACCTGTTCACTGTGCGTCGCTTTATCTCTCCGCGTTTCAAGCTTAGAGGAGCAACTGGCTTCAAAGATTACTACGCCAAACATGACGTCACGTATCTACGATCGAAAGAATAAAACTATTTCCTGTCAGCCATGTTCCGCCTTAAGCTTGGGTCCTTTTCTGGAGGATGAGCCTGAATTGAAATCGTTCCTCAGGTTTATCGAGGACGGCGTTCTTATTTGTTGCTCCAGGACTTCAGAGGAAAACGGCAAATTGATCAAACTGGTGAGGGATGTTATTTTGTTTAATGTATGCATTCATTTGCAAATGTCTACGACAAGGAATTTGTAGACTTCAACTAGTTCTTGGTGAAAACAGGCGTTTGTTGGCATAGGAGAGGCCTTTGCCCGGCCTATCGCTTACTGAAGACCGCTTGTCTTGTCTTTCACCAACAATGCATGCTAGTCTGTCAGTAAAACGTGGGAAAGGTCATTGGTAACTCGCCAAAGGTCAGTGGTTTAACTTCGGAGGTCTGGTTTCCTCCGCCCATAAAACTGAACGACATCATATATAAGTGAAGAATTATAGAGTAAAATCAACAGCAATCAGTAAAAATCAATCAACCAATTAATCATTTGGGATTAAACAGCATGCTGCTCAATGAAGGCGAGTCCCCACCCTAAGAACTCGAAATAAGTATCTTCACACAATACATCCAACCATGACGTCGTTCCCCGTGCAGGGAATCGGCAACTGACCGTCGAGGGAGCTTGGTTGAATCCAATTTCCCCGGGTTCAGTTGCGGCCTTAAATCTGAAGGTTTGCCAGGCACTTTGATATTTTCTGTGGGCTATACCAGATTCACACCCATCAACATGACCACTGCAGTGTAATTTTATTTATTCACTTGATTGATGTTTTACGCCGTACTCAAGAATATTTTACCTTATTCGACGGTGGCCAGCATTATGGTGGGAAGAAACCGGGCTACCGTACAAGTAAAATATTTTTAAGTATATATCAAATCAACACAATTGTCCACTGGCCGTTGGATGACTTTTGGAAACCCGGATACAAGTCTGATGGAGTCTTAAAATTTGCAAGCTTAAATGTTTTTCCTTTGACCATGGCTACTTGATACACATATTTCTATTGACAGGTCAAATGCTGGTCGGGTGGTTACTGTCTAGTGAGGCAAACACTGTTAAATAGCCTGGTAGAATAGTGATGTCAGAGATAATAAGTAACATATATTTTGTTTTCCAGCTTGTAAAACGCCAAATCGCCATAGAAACGGCAAAGGGTATGTATATTTAATCTTCTTAAAAATTACTTGTTGATTTAAATGTCATTGCAAGGTTGTCGCCTTTATAAATTGAGCGAGTCAAATTCATGTATAGTGACTAAGGTGCCAGGCATTTTTCGTAGAAGGCTGGACGGAAATTGTGAACAGAAAGGAAAACATTGAAAAAAAAGGAAAATCAGATTAGAATGCTCACTGAATTGGCAAACATAACGCGCCTAAAACGTTCCATTCCAAGAATTGTGTTTTTTGCTCATTTGTGTAATACGTGACTGTTTCTCGTTCTCGTAAACTCTTAGACGCACTTCACAAGCTCTGTGACGTAACAGCAGAGAAAGATGGGTGTCTATACAGCTTAGGACAGACTTCTTTAAGCCGTATAGGGGTGAAACAGGCGCGAGTCTATTAGACAACATGCAAACTTCTGTCTAAAACATGATGTCTCATTGCATGAATTTTACCCCCTCATTTTCTTGGCAGCCTTACTGAACGCTACTCATGAGACAGAACAGCCTTCAATCCCTCCCGGTCAGCCTGCTCGCCCATCTTCCCGCCCACGGGCGTTCGCTCACCTGCTGGCCGGGCGGCAGAATGATACAGGTGAGTCAGGATGGTGGAAATTCTACACCCATTCTTTTTGTCATCCACTGAAAGTTTTCCTGATCCGGAACGGTCATTTCAGAGGTGATGAAAGACAAGATCAGCTGGTAGGCGAGAGGTCGACAACTAACGTCACCAAGTCGAGTTACTTACACATGGCGCAAAGTTAATCATCAGAGCGTATACAAACGAAGAGAAAGGTAGTGAGGTTGGATATGACATAGTCTGTGTCGAACAAAGGACTGAGGTGGTATCTTGGCAGAAATACGAAACTATACTAAGCAATGAAATTATCACGTGTATATTTGTCATTCTGAACTACATTCTATAACAATGTAGAACTGCACCAAGATTCTATAGTATTACAGCTGTATATAGCCCCTACACATGTACAGGCTTACATATTTTATTTAACTGTTAATGCATTGGCGTTTCAAGCTGTTCTCAAGAATATATGAGAGCGGCGGACAGCGTTATGTTGAAAGGAAACCGGGCAGAACTAGACGTAAACCCGCGACCATCCGCAGGTAGACCTTTCCACATATGGTTGGAGCGGAAGCAAGCATGAGCTGGTCTTGAACTCACGGTTTCCGCATTGGTGAGATGCTGATTCATTGCGCCACGCTGTCACGCTAACCAGCTTAAAGTGGTCGCTATACAATGTCAATTACACGTCAACATGTGCAGGACACATTTCCAAACGTAAGAACGGGGCCTCCGTGGCCTAGGGAGTTAGCACGCCAGCACTAGGACAAGGAATGGAAAATAGACCTAGACGAGTACACGGTGTCGAGTCTCTCGTATCCACATACATAAGGTAAAACGGCAAAATAGGATTCGGGTGACATACACAAGGTAAAAAGGCAAAACAGGGTTAGGGTGACATTTGGAAATAATTCGCACATGACTGGTTAAAACTGATAACTTGCCGCCACTTTCGATTCTCTCAAGTTTCAGATGGTTTACTTGATTTGTGCATTTATAGTTTTGTCTAGCGTTGTCTTTTCTTTTAAGTATTTGTAATCTGTGTTACTTAAAGACTAAAATGTTGCTTCTTGTGATGGAAACTTGAGTTTACTGTTATGGTCCTAAGAGGGATAAAACTTTAAACATGTTTGAACGCAGATAACAAGTGAATGCGTAGGTGTTTAAGAGGCAAGATTCCGCAGAATTCCATCTACTTTTGTTTAGGGCGTAGCGGCATCTTGTTTTATTCTGAGCTTTTTTATTCTTCTTGTATTCCAGATTCCTCGAACGCACCAGTTGACCTGTATCCACCAATAAAGAACTGGCTTACATCTCGAAGACTATCACTCATTAGAGGCGTCAGCCTGAAAGACGGGCAGATCAGAATCCCTCGGAAAGGCCTATATGTTGTATACAGCCAGGTGCAGTTCAGTGACGGTCACCCGCCGCCACCAGAGGGCGACACTCGCCAGATACGGCAATACACTCATAAAATCTGTCGTTACAATGTGATTTACGCTAACGGAGGCGAAGAATGTCTGATGATGTCGGAACTCACGAAATCTGCTGACAATGCTATACATTTGTGCAGAAACCCAAGTTACATGTCTGGCATTTTCATGCTAAATTATCATGACAGAGTCTTCGTTAGGGTGTCCAATACGTCTTTGCTCTCGCTAGAACCCATATCAACTTACTTCGGTGTTATTGAAATGACGTGATTGTTTTTTTTTTCCGTCATGCACGGTGAAATTTGATCTCATAGTTGCAAGAAATCACAAGAAGTGTAAACGTGTGATATGCCTTGCAATGAATTATGGTGATGATTGACGAATGTACGCGTGGTATTTTGAGCAGATGACTTGAGTGCCGTCACATGATCAGACTGTTCCGGAGCTAGTGTCCGTCGGATTACACCAGACATCAGAATGCACAGAGATGATAGAATGGAATAGAATTTGAAGAACAACCCCGCGTGATTGTCGCCCACGTGTGGTGTTTCAATGACTACAACAGTGCAAAATGTGCATGCCAAAGGAGAGAGAAAACATATAAGTGAAGTTATAATCAATGGAATAAAATGACAAGGCCTCTAGAGTAAAACCAGGGCAGCGAGAACAGTGTCGTAGCTGGATAATGGTCACACGTAACCAATGAAATAGTTTCATATCAGTTTACCCCTGTGAGAGTTTTCTAACTGTTCATATAAATGCATAAATAGTAGCAAACTACATGCTCCCTAGCACCATGTCTTAAACAAAATTAGATAAACAAAAATGCAGTGTAGTTAACTGGAATTTATTAGACCTCACTGGTGAAGAATTACTCCAAATGCTGTGCTGTCATCACATTGAACGTACAATCACATTAACGGGCATTTGGACTTCAGTGAATGTTGGGCTGCGCAAACTGACCTGACCTGCCGACCACTTACTGTTACGATGGCCCCTGCGAATGGAGTCAGCGAGGGAGGCTTCAAATTCGCTGTCAAATATCAGAATAATCCTGCACCTCGTTTATATCGTGATTGAAAGTCGCACGGGGCTACATCTCACTCGCCGTCCTGTTAAAATCCTGTAACTTTTGTGGTTACCTGGACACCACCAGCAGTATGTGTATTTTGGCCTTCAGTTAACATGCAGATTGATCAGTCAGATCTTCGTAACTATTGGATTCGCCATATACGTTCCGAAGTTTTGCTGAGATGGTCATCTGAATTTGAATGCAATGTGCAGAGCTTAGGGTTGCTGATATACATTTGTTTATTTTTGCATCTATCAAGGCTGCTAATTAAAATCTTGTTATCTGCAACATTTAAACAGGTGGCCACTCATGTAGCCGTTTTGAAATAAATAAGGAATCACGTTGCTCTCGCAATAGGCATAATCACTACAGGATTAAGGAGGTAGATAGATGGGGGATTCAGTTAAACGGTTCATGAATTAATAGACTGTTCAGGAATTTCTGAAAAATAATCCGAAAATGAAAAGGAAAAATGGGAAATAAACAAATTATGCCACATTTTTTTTATTATTATTATTATTTGGGGGGCGGGGGGGGGGACATTTTATTGTACCACAGTTGGTTAGCGCGCTAGCGCAGCGTAGTGACCGTGGAGCCTCTCACCAGTGCGGTCGCTGTGAGTTCAAGTTAAGCTCATGCTGGCTTCTTCTCCGGCCGTACGTGGGAAGGTCTGCCTCGGTTTCCCCCGGGGCTCTGCCCGGTTTCCTCCCACGGTAATGCTGGCCGCCGTCGTATAAGTAAAATATTCTGGAGTACGACGTAAAACACCAATGAAATAAAAAAAAATAAATGTTGTACCACATTTTATTTTATGTCTGTTTTCCTCAATGTTCGGAAATCACGTCAACAGTGAACTTACCGGCCATCTTTCAACTGGGATATTTTGCTCACATATATTTGCATTAACATCTATCACCGCTGTCGCCAAGGTAGCATGTTTCCTAATATCCGCTTTGACCACTGGAGCCTTTAAAAAACTGCCCCTCAAAACAAGGCTGAGATATTTTATTTATACTTAAATATGTTAGCGCACACCCTAAACTGCACATTAAGACATTAAAACCATACGTTTTCCGTATACGTTAAGAGATACACCTTCCCAAAGCTACCTGGGACACTACGGTGATATGGCGCACAGCTGCGATGTGACTTACCTCCACGTATACAGTTTCACAAAGAATAACGGTTCGAACCCGTCTTATATTTGGTACATGTATGCATTGATTCGCTAAGCCACCCAAAATGTACATATGTTCAAGCCAGCATCGATAGGCCAAATTTTACAGTAATCCAGCCCATTAACCTTTCGAATATAACAAGTCGAACCAACGCCCACCATGTTTTGAAGATGAACTTCCGCACAGTCCTGGCAATGTGCTGGATGGCTGTTGGAATGAGTGCATACCAAATATAAGGGACGGATTAAGCCGTGTTATTTTTGGTTAAATTGTGAACCTGGGGCTGAGTTATACTGGAGCTGAGCACTCTTACTCGTAGTGTCCCAGCTAGCTTTGAGCTAGACAGACACATGCTTTATGGCCGCCTTACAATGTTGAAAGTCAAGCATTTGTGCAACCTTTTTGGTTGTGTGTGTTCATGAGATCCAGTCGAGTGCTTATTGACATTAATCTGCCAGGATTTCTTGTACAGACCTTTAGGAGCTGACAATTTTCAAAATAGCTGCAGCTGCGGGTGAAGCGTACTTACATGAAAACGACGGCGAGCTAAATGGTGGACAAGCGAGGGGAAGCCCCAAGAGAATGTCTACCCGACGCAAGGTCAAGACCAATCCAATCTGAACTTGTTTCTCAACCCGCTGCTCTCCTTTATATCATTGCGACATGACGGATTGCTACAACGCCCCATTCACAATCCACAAGACAACGGTTCAATTCCGAGTTGGATCATATGCATGTATATATACGTTTGATTTTAACATCAGGAACTTGTTTCATTCTCTGATTAGATGTTCATCACCACATGTTAGGCCGTTTTTTTTTTTCGTATTCCTAGTTTTTCGTATTCCTGCATAAACTTGGGTTTTTCAAGTTGACCAAGCATCCCCCAGGTCTGGTTCCTGTGCATTTTTTTTCGTGTTAATGATTATTACTATGGTGATAACACGACATTTTGAATAATTCCAGATCATTGACATCACTGCATTTTTTAAAAATCTAATTCTGCTTAAAGGATACATGTAGAGGTACTTTAAAACAACGGGTATGGTTGTGTGAAAAATGATGAAACATATGCCAAGAAATGAGAAAATTGTTTTTCATTTTGGGGGCATATTTTATACTTCTTAATGGCCCTCTATTTTATGCATATATCCGTCAATGGTGGAGAATATTCAGAAATGACGTCATTAATGAACATTCCGGGCTCTCCTTCCAATAAAGTTGTTTTAAAAGCTATCACTCTTGACGTGACCACAGCAGGCTACTTTATTTACGGACTAACCGTTAAGCCATTTTTACACCCCAGGAAAACAGTTTGGCGGCTTTGTGTACCGTTATATGTTAGGCCACTTTCATATGAAGAAATAAAAAGTAAGCAGTTTATGTATCCTTTAAGTGGACTGGGAGGGTGGGGGGAGTGTACTTTCTTACCGTTTAAACACTTACCTGTTTAAACATGTTTAAACAAGTTGATACAAGCACTTTTTCGCGGCACATATGGAACACAGCAATACAGGTGATCATTTACATAAAATGAACGCATTCATGTCTCTATAGATTTTCTCCAAAAAATAGAATGCCACAATGTGTGATTATACTTGATACTGTTAATGGTTTTACCGGGAAGCACGTTAGAGTGCCAAAACCAAGAAAAAAAACTGTGTAGAAGAATCTATTATTATAAACACGGCTGCCAACATTTTGCGCATTAGCACACCTTAATTATCAATTTTAAGTCATGGACACACTTATTTACTATTTACTTACCTATATCTTTACTCACACAATAGTATATTTCCACAGAAAAAAAAAAACTCCCATAATTTCATATGGTACACTAAAAACACAGTGCCTCATTTTAATCAAAAAGTCGTCGTCATATGACTGAAAACAAAATCCAAGCGCTCACCCACTCAACCAAAACGTGTCGTTTTTAGCGATCGAGAGTGTATTTTTGGCTAAAATACTAAACAACCATCTCTTCTATGACCATGTAGCTTTATGGGCACTTCTACCAAGTTATATCCTTCTGATTCAAGTAGTGTACCGGGAATTCCCCGCCGTACCATAGTACGTCTTTTTAGGCTCACAAAGTGTTACATCTTGGGTCTTACATAAATTTTTGCCCGGTTTCGTCCTGCCATAACCATGGCCGCTGTATAGCATAAATACAATATTCTTGAGTACGGCGTAAAACACCAATTAAGTTAATAAATATATACATTTTTAAACAAAAACATCACTGTATAGTCGTTGCTCATCACGTTTATATTTCCCTTTGTAGTGGGAATGCTAAATTATCCAATTACCGACTTGGAACTCCCGTTTTGGGTCTACGAATGTCGACACTGACGATCAGATCTGTGACTCTTCATTGTGACGTATGAATGGTATCGCTTCCTGGTCCCCTCTATTGCATGATAATAGTTTATGACTAATTTGTGGTTTTTGTATTCACATTTATTTTAGAATTAGTAATTTGAAACTGCTACACAAGTAAATGAGTGCAGAAATTTACAGTCCTGATAAATGAGTTCACGCTTCCGTTATGGAAAAAGAGAACCAGATATTACGCTGTTCTTTTATCGCCTAAAATGAACAATCAAGACAAAAATGTAAGGTAGTAAAACTGGTACAAATATTTTATGAGTAGCACAAGATTATGTGCGCTATAATTGGATGCCGTAATGGAAACCTAAGGTTGTTAATGGTGTAAATGCGGACGTAGCTAATGGCTAGTGCAATATAAAAGCATCCGGCACGATCACCACAAAAATATATGGTGTATAATAAGTGTTTTTTATCGAATGTTTGAGTTTTTATATTTCCTTATATGTTCAAACTAAAAAATCAGTGGGGTTTACAAAAGTGTGGAGTTTAGGGCGCTTACGATTATGCGGAAACACCCCAGACTTTTAGGACCAATCAGGTAACATTAATAGCGCATATCATTCCACAATTGGCTAGGATTTAGGTTGGATTATTTTATACTGAGCTTGTGCTGGCATTTTGCCAGATCGCTACAGAAAACAGGGTATTGCTCACAACAATAAATTGTTGTTCGATTTAAATTTAGCAAAAAATGTTTGTTACCTGTGTTAAGGTACTCACAATACGTCAAAGGTGGTCGGATAACCAAGGGGAATCCCCGTACAATCGTCAAACATGAGTACTGCCCTTAATAACTTGGCAGTATTTTTTTTCCTCAAAATTGAAGAAAGCCAAGACTTCCATTCAACGTTCAGAAAATGTGGCGGAACTAGTATGTGCACACACTTCCTTGAAATCACATCTTAATTGTTTTAAACGACTAGTGTTCTGTGACGTACGGATACGCAAGACTAGCTTACTTAACTAGTTCATTTATTTTGTCATTTGTTTTATTGTTGTTCAACGCTATACTCAAGAATGTTTGATTTATAGTAATATGGAGGCCATATATATATAGGTGGAGTATCTTTGTCGAGGTACTGAGGGGCTTTCCTGACATATGTTATATTTATTTATTTATTTGATTGGTGTTTTACTCAAGAATATTTAACTATACGACGGCGATCGGCATTATGGTGAGAGGAAACCGGGCACAACCGGTGGGAACCCACGACCACCAGCAGGTTGCTGGAAGACCTTCCCACGTCCGGCCGGATCCCGACATATGACGTACAAAGATACACAGAATATTGGTAAAAGACAAGAGATTATCAAAGGACGTTAGATTAAGCAAACGGCCTAGGCAAAGATGTTCAACCGCTTTTTATCGCCAAGGCCCGACCATCCGAGACAGTGGGGGAATCTATAAACTCTCTGGGGGCCGCCGTGGCTCAGTTGGTTACGCTAGCGCAGCGTAATGGCTGAGGACCCTCTCACCAATGCGGTCGCTGTTAGTTCAAGTCCAGCTCATGCTTGCTTCCTGTCCGGCTGTAAGTAACACCAATAAAGTAACAATAAATTCTCTGCACCTCGTGTGTCCTCGTATTTGAAAGGCGAGCACCTTTTATCATTGGACCAACACTACCCCACGACTCTTCTTAATTAGGGCATGGGTGGAGGAAACCTTCGCGAAGGATCCTACAAGCATTAGACCCTTAACGGAACCAATGCTCAGTGAATTGAATCCCACAAACACTCTTGATCTAGGTGGATTAACTGATGTAAAAACCATTCTTTAACCAACTGGGCCAGCAGTGGACCTCCATGCTTACTTCAGTACTAACAACACCTCGAATACAGCTATGATTTATTTTTATAAGTTCCCTCCCAACGTAATGCTGATCGTCGTCGTATAAGTGAAAGACATCGTAAAAGAAAAAATCGGCTGAATGGATAAATTTAATTTTAACTCGAGAAAGGCGACAATTATAAGCCATTTCGCTCCATACTCCCGGTCATTTCGCTCCTATCTCCAGGTCATTTTGCTCCAACATGGGCGCCATATGGTTTTAGAACATTCTGTTCACATGGTTTCTTTTTCAAATGTAATATTTGTATCCACGTTAAGGATGTTCAAGAAAAATTATTAAACGAAAGGAGAAAAAACAAACAAAACAGGGTTGCCAAAATATATTTTTTATATTTAAGCTTTTTAAATATAATTACACAATGTTTACACTATCGAACACGAGTTGTGAAAGCGTTCAGTTCACACACGAGCGTGAGAACGAGGCAAAAGCACTAGAATGCCATTTGGAAATCTTATACATATTACAACTAGAATGAAGTTTAAAAGCAGATGCAAATCTTTAAAAGCAAAAAATAGAAAATTTGTTGGTTTTCCCTTTACCAGTGATATCAAGACAGTTTTGTTTGTAAAAGTAAAGCATTAGCTTATTTGCTCATAAAATTTTTAATTTTTTGGTACTTAAATCTTCAGGTCAGTGGTGGATCCAGGCTTTAAACGTCGTTAATGCAGGCAATCGTCGCACAAAGGTCATTGGCAAGGTTTCTCGGTCAAATAGGTCTCGCTTGTTCATCGCTCTATATGGACCTTCTGGCACCTGCATTGTAGTAACGTCCCTCAACGCATTCTAGTCAAGATTTTTCGAATCCTAACAGACCACACTCGCGAGGGCGACGTGTAAACTCCGCTTCACCTTTGCCACCAGGAGCAGGATTCAACATAGCGCTGCTATCTACGGAGAGGGCTCGGATCTTGGTCAACTCCTTGTATAGACAAACTGATGGCAAGGGTGACTGCACAAACATTAAAGGAGTAGAAAACAGAAGAACGGTGAAAACTTCTAATAAAAGGTGAGAAAAGATATTCTCAAATTTGGTTTCCACGATTTCTGCCTTCCCATGTGCCAATAGTACTGCAATATTGCCAAAGTAGGGTTACGTCGGAATTATTTATTCATTCTTTCTTAAATGAGAAAAGAACAGATAGTATTGTATACAAGGTATTTGGGGGCACCTCTTCTAATAATAGAAGTCCAACAACTGTGTACATAAATATATACGTCTTACAGACAGATGTAATGCATGTGTAACAAATTTAGTAAAACTGTTGTTTACATCAAAACAGGTGTGTCACGTCACACTCGAAACCACTTGTGTTTTTACTGTTTTTGGTTGTTAAAATATATGACTTATACCAAGGAGGTCAAATTTATGAGTGGACGAAAGAGGAATGCCGGGCGAAAACCACACACACACTATTTGTGGAAGACAATAGGATAGTTTCGAGTTTGAATTCTTTTGTCGTTGAAGGTAAAAATAGTCCTCCTATATCATGTGACTTGTGAAAAATGTTAGGCAGCCTATGTAGATATTCATTCACCTCATTTTTCTCAGCGTATTCCATAGGGAAAAATGACACTTTTTTCTTTTACAAACTTCAAGTTCACAAAAGTTCAACTCCTCAGTTTTCTCCATCGTTTGTCTACTCTAAGTAAATTTTTGCGAATTTTTTTTTAATAAATTATACTGTGTCACCGGAATAGTTGCCTAGCATTTTGACAGGTCACATGATACAGTAGGACATTTTCACTATTAGCGATAGATGAGTTCTAGCTCGAAACCCCCTCCTTTTGGTCGTCAATGAAATTTAGACTGCGCAAATGGTCTCACCAGCGTCATCAACCCTTACTGTTACCATGGCCACGAACAGCGAGGGCAGTGAATTGTGCAAACTCACTGTTCAAAGGCATTATTAAGCCCGCACCTCGGTTATCTGTGATTGAACGACAAGCGTTTTTAGGTCCTATGTTTAAATATATATCCGTTTGACGAGATTCAGTGTTTCTGCTTAATCTACTCTATATGTATGACTCAAAGTATTCATCCATACAATATCCATGGATACTGCCAACAAGGCTGAAAAGGCGAAATTGCGTCTTGTGTGACCCACTATTTGAATTACAATATCTATTCGGATGTACTTCTGTTTTTAAGTACTAACCCTTTCTGTAGTACATGTACTTATTTTTATTCTATATTTATTGCACATTTGTACATTATATGGTCAGCAATATCTGAAATAATTTACTTTATTTGGTTGGTGTTTTACGCCGTACTCAAGAATATTTCACTTATACGATGGTGGCCAGCATTATGGTGGGAAGAAACCGGGTAGAGCCCAGGTGGGACCCAAGACCATCCGCAGATATCTGAAATAAACAAAATTTGTAATTAGCAAAAATAACAAGGAGATAAAGAGACCTTTGGTACGTCAGTTGATCTTGTACAATGAGCCGACTGTACGGCACGTTGGCGAAGGATCATCTGGGAAATCTTCGGAGTGGCTCCTTCCAATTTCTTCAGGGTGATCTTGCGAATTTCGGCAGATCCTGGGGGTGTTCGATCACTCTGTAGAAAAAAAAAACATAAGCTACTCCAGTTTATTTGTGCTTTAACCTGTTGATTTGGAGACAGACCACATGCTAGCAATTGCCCTTTCAGTAGCGACAGGCCTCTTGTCTATAGTGACCATACTGTGCATTACAGTTTTTACCAGGTACAGCTCTCCGTAAGCCGCCCTTGGTCATTTCCCTATACCTTCCCGAGTTTCACGGTTTTGTTACGCAATGGCGCAGGGGAGTCAAGTGACCGAAAATTAAATTTCATTAAAGTTCATTTAATTTTAGCAGTGATAAACATTCTGGATGTTAAAACAATTCTTCTCCATTGATACATAGGACACCCACGCATTGCCCCTTAGAACTGCCCCTTTGTATATATTATGGGAGTTTGTACATTAAGCTGTGGTGGGAGTGGCGCTATCGGAATGCTTTGTAGATTGATAGTATTTAACGTTATACCCATGAATTTCTCACTATCCTCAATGGCGATCAGGTTTATCAGTGGAGGAAAGGGGAGAGCCGGCGTTTTTTTTCAAAGCCTTTTTATTTATTTATTTATTTATTTGATTATAGTATTGCGGTACTCAAACAAACAAGTCTGTTTTTATTTTTTTTTTTTTTTGATTGGTGTTTTACGCCGTACTCAAGAATATTTTACTTATACGACGGCGGCCAGCATTATGGTGGGTGGAAACCGGGCAGAACCCGGAGGAAACCCACGACCATCCGCAGGTAGCTGACAGACCTTCCCACATACGGCCGGAGAGAAAGCCAGCATGAGTTGGACTTGAACTCACAGCGACCGCATTGGTGAGAGACTCCTGGGTCATTACGCTGCTCTAAAGCGCTAACCAACTGAGCCACGGAGGCCCCAACATGTCTGTTATAAGCTAACTAAACATAATATGATCATTTATTTATTTGACTCTTGTTTAAAAGAGTAGTCAGGAGTTCATCACTAATACGATGGCTGTCAGTATTATAGGTCGAGAAAATCCGACTAACCGGGGAAAACTACCGCCCTTTGACAAGTTAACGACAAAAGCACATAACCGACGACGATCGCTTATTGTCAGCAAGGTCCCAGGATCAGTGAGATCAGAGAATAATACTCAAACATATCATCTAAACAAATGCCTACCTTAATTAAACAATTCTGGCGCTCGCCTACGACGCCTCTTCTTGCCATAGGGCTGGCGCACGGAGTTCTATCCCGACTCCTCTGTCCCAAGAGTAGTGGCGTAGAAGGTTTGGACGTTTTTGACGGTGGTGATTCCGGGGAGGCGCCTTGCAGACTTTGGCGGGAACACAGCTCTCTTTTAGAAATGACACGATTTCGGATGATGTCCGTTGGCGTGCTCCTGCCGGCTTGGGAACGGTGTGAGCGCACCAGCGTGTTCTGTCTGCTGACATAGCCCTGGACAAAGGGCAACAGAGACGGGATGGACAATATTTGCGAGGCTGATGGTCGTTTCTCCGGAGAAGCTTGCAGACACACCTTGGCTAGGTCCTGGATTATCGGGCCAAATTTTCTGTACCACAGAAAAATGAATGAATGAATGCTTTGGGTTTAACATCATACTTAACAATTTTTCAATCATATGACGACGAGGAGTTATTAGGTGTGTGTGTATATATACTATATACTGTGTCTTGTGACATGGCGAGTCCAAGCCGCCAAAGTGCTGCCGTCAATGAAGTATCATGCCAAAGACACCCGACAGGACACCCGACAGGACACTCCATCAAGTCACATTATACCGTCGACTAGTCATGTTTCCTTGCGCCAACCTCTCAGCACTGTTATTATGTGAAAAGCGTTCTGATGTAATGAAAAGACCTGTAACAGTTTGAGCCACTGGAATACTAGCCTTGCCCACAAAAGCCCACAGAAGAACAACCAGCATAATTTTGTTGAAAATAGACGAAGCGCTCCGAGAAAGTTGTCTCGGCAACGCCGTGCACTGTTACAGTTCCGAACAACATATAAACGGTCATAATATTATAGAAAATATGGCACAACAGTTCAAAATTGGAACTTGACACGTCACTTCTTATTGTGAAGCCATGAACTAAGCCTAATTTCGTAACAAGGAAATCATTGGGAAAAAAAGAACCCCGAAGAGTTTTTACGTGCATACAAACAGCCATAATTTTGTCAAGAAATGAACAAAATCCATTAACAAAACGGCCCGAAATTCAAACTTGAAGGCTTTAATTCAATACGGTGTGGGGCCTCCGTGGCTCAGTCGGTTAGCGCGCTAGCGCAGCGTAATGACCCAGGAGCCTCTCACCAATGCGGTCGCTGTGAGTTCAAGTCCAGCTCATGCTGGCTTCCTCTCCGGCCGTACGTGAGAAGGTCTGAAGTCAATACGGTGAACTAATGTTCGGAAAATTTGTCTGACGGACAGATCGACTGATGGACTCTCGAAAAGGGTTCAAACCTACTGTCCTCCTGTAGGTGAAGAATTAATAACCATCACAGGTACGCTGTATTTGGAACAAGACCGTCAGAGTCTTGCAAGTGAGCAGGTATCCAAGCCAGCTGTATCATCACAAAGAATGTAAGCACAATCTAGCGAATACATATGGATTGATTTATGTATTTATTTATTTGGTGTTTAACGCCGTATTCTAGAATATTTCCTTTTAATCACGACGGACAGGTTTATGAGTGGAGGAAACCGGAGTGCCCATTCGCCGGGTACTGGACACACTTCCTGACTTTACAGCTTCAAGCGAAGAACAACACCTGATTTCCGAACATGTGAGGATATTGGTCAAGAGCGAGACAGCTGCAGCGAGCCAGCGCTTTAACTAACCCTTACAGTGAGGCCTCTAAAGCAAACTACATACTTATTACTCACGCAGGCAGAGGGGGATATTCACACTTCACAATCTTCATGGCAAGCTGGATGATATTTGAAGCATCAAAGGGAACACGAAGAGCACATAACTCGTACAAGACGCAACCCACCGACCAAATGTCGCTTTTGTGATTATAGCTGGAAGAGTTAAGGTGCTGAAAATACGAGGAAAATGGAAAATCGAAGGTGTCAGATCGACTGAATGATTATTGTTTAACGCCATACACAAGACCTTTTCTCTGGTGCGATCATTTTTTGGGGTGGAAGAAATCCGTGGTAAACAACCGACCTTTGACTTGGTCCTAACATTCCTTTTCTCTTGTGATACATAAATACACGCCATATTGGTGAAAAATACGCCATATTGGTGAAAAGTACACCATATTGGTGGAATGCCATATTGGTGGACTGCATGCCATATTGGTGGAATTCACGCTATATTGGTTGAATTATCGCCTTTTCGGTGACAATATTGACAATCAGTCTTCAAGGAACTGCGCAAACGGCCAAGTGAACGTCGTCGTGAATTCAATACGGCAGACTGTTTAGGGAAAACAAAACGTATGGATGTCCAAAATATGAAATAAATCGGGCATAATTTTATCACAAATGAAACAAAACTTCACACAATTCAAAATTAATCTGTAAGTCGTCACGTTTAAGTCTTGTACCAAGTTTCATTTAATTTCTTTGAACTAGTCTATATATTTTTTTAATTGGTGTTTTACACCGTACTCAAGAATATTTCACTTATACGACTGCGGCCAGCATTATGGGGGTATGAAACCGGGCAGAGTCCGGGGGAAAGCCAGGAATGAACTATTCTAAGCCCAGGAAATAGATTCCTGACCAGGTGACTGACAGACGGGCGGACGCTCGGATGGATAGCCGAGGTATGATCCTCTAGTCCCTTCCGATACCGGTAGATGACTAATCCTGACATCTTTTCAGGGTTTATCTATGACCACAGAAAACAGATGACCAAGGAAAACAGATGACCAAAGAAAACAGATGACCAAAGGATGCGGCTGCTTCCTGCATATTTCCGGACTCAGGTAATATGGTGTTCCAATGGCCGTCAGAGCAAAGCCGCTGTTGTCGCTCACAACACGCGATATGCCGAAATCTCCCAGCTTGATGATGTTATCAATCGTTATGAAGATGTTCTGTGTTTTCAGATCTGGAACGAAAAGATTGATTTTGTGAAATGTGTTAAACGCCGTGTTTCAGGATTTTTCAGTTAGGCTCTATTAATGGCGGTTATAGTCTTATGAGTGGAGTAAATCAAAATGCCCAAAGTAAACAACCGACGTGCGCCAGCTACGTCATACATCTCTATTAAAACTTTAAAAAGTAGCAAAAACAGCGAGAGCTGGGTTCGAACAGTAACCGACAAAGAGTCTGATAGTTTCAACGAGGCATGGAGAGTATCATGTTAAAGGTATCATGCTTGTGATGTAATTAACGGAAAGTCAAACGGCTATGTCATATGCCTGGAATATCCACTGTCTGCCCGGCATCACTGAAAACTGATGACCGCTTCTCTCTTGTGTGTTACCGGCTTTTTTTCTTATTTGTATAATTTCTTACATACCTTTGTCTTTGGGAGTATGTGTTAAACGTTGTTGTGGAAATGAATCTTGCGATTATCGACTTGGAACGCCCTTTTCGGACTACGAATGGTGTATGAATGTCGGACATGACACTTTTATTTATTTTCATACAGTTTCAGCTTTATGGATATAGAAAATGAGAGTTCTTAATGAAACTTCCACCCTTTGCTAGGCACTAAGCCGGATTCCAGTCTGTACGTATGAGCCTTCCTTGGCTCATGGAAATATTTAATTTGATTTATTTGATTGAAAGATTTACACCCTACTCAAGGGTATTTCATTTATACGACGGCGGCCAGCATTATGGTGGAAGGAGCACGGGTAGAGGTAGAAAGAACCCACCACCATCCGCAAGTTGCTAAGAGACCTTCCAGAGTACGACCGGAAATGTGGCCAACATGAGCTGGATTGGAACTCTCGGCGATCGTATTGGTGTATTTTGTACACACCCAACCCACATTTAAGGAAAAAGCCTAAATGAAGGCCAACAGCCACACTGCAGCCACACCAAGAGACACCGACAGCCACACTGACACCCACAGCCACTCCGACAGAATTCTAGAATATTTCTATTTCGGCAGCCACACCGACAGATACCGGCAGCCACAATGACACCTACTGCCACACCGACTTCTACATCGAGAGCCACACTGACACCGACAGAGACACCGACAGCGACACCGACAACTCCACAGACAGCCAAACGGACAACCAGACAGACAACCATACCGACAGTGACACTGACAACCAGACAGACAAACACACCGACAGCCACAGCGACAGTGACAGCCACACCGACAGCCACACCTGAAGTGTGGTGTATTTCACATAAATTATTGTATTTCACCTAAAGTTTGATACATAATAATCTACGTTTAGAAGCACATAAACGCCTTAAAAAGATGCTTTTGATGCCAGCACATGAGCTTGGATGACCAGAAATGAAACAAAATTGCCTTAAAAAAAAGTCTTAATTGATAGTAGAATGTTGAGGATTCCATCAGAATGAAGCGAAGAATTATGTGAAATACAGTATTCAAAATATACTTACCACGGTGAAGGATGTGTCGATTGTGTATGTACTTAACGGCAAAACAAATCTGAACAAACCAATCCAGTATCACCTGGAAATTAAAAAAAGAACACATTTTGGAGAATAAGAGTCTTTTACTGCAATTTAAGGTTAAGAAAGACTCAAAAAGCCTGTCTGAATATAACGCTGGAGATTCTGCTTTTGGTTATTACAATTATGAAAACACTAACTTTAAAATACGTATGAAACAAGGATGTGTGCCTAGGTACACGTGAATGCATATCTAGGTTAGATGTCTACTGTTATACTAGGTTATGCTGAATTCCCTTACGTCTTCTGAAAAGTGAACCCCGTTCTGGTGCACGATCTTCTGTCGAAGGTCACCTAGAAAGAAAAAGACGTATATTTAATGTAGTGACTGATGGAAAATTGAGACACAACAACAAATTTGAATTGATTTCATTGGTGCTTTACGCTGTACTGAAGACTATTTCGCACTACGACCGCCAGCATTATGGTGGGGGTGGTGGTGGGGGGGGGGGAACCCACGACCATCTACAAAATGGTAGCAGACGTTCCCACGTACCACCGTGGAGAAAAGCAGTATGTACTGGGCTTAAATTCACTAAGACTTCACTGGTAGGAGGCTTCAGGGTCATTGCCCTGGGATAGCACGGTAACCTGTCTGTCACGGAGGCCACCTGAATGGTAAAGGTTCAACAACAACGAAATGTTTACGTCCATAAGTTAGTGATTTCTGTCTCAAAGTAGGTATTACATTTATCAAAACGTTTCTCAAGCGCTGTGAAAAACATATCTCCCCTCATTTAGGATATGCACATATGCCAATGATATGAATGAGAAAGACAAGTTACCTACCCAATCGAGACTAAAACACATGGTTATGCAGTACCTTATTCCAAAATATAGGATCTTTGTCCCTATTACACAACGCACAAAAGCCAACCCATCAAACTGATGTCTAGAATATACAGACCAAATCAAAAGCGTTCACTCATTAAATCTTTTCTAATTGTATGGCATTAAATTTTAACACAAAGATATGCACTAGACCACGCAGAAGTTTTTAAATTTCCAACTTAATGAAGCTTGTGTATCCCTCTCAAGGGCACACTATCAGCATTTTCAAAAATTTCCGACAATGATAGTGTGAAATTAATCATCACAAATCTACTCAAGTCAATTGCATTTCTTTAGCTATAAACTATGGTATTTTTCAACATGCACAGAAGGGGTGCCTCACACGAGGATCGTCCTGCATGATACATATGTTGCAAATAGATGTTTTTGTCCATATCATTGTCGTAAAAATACTTACATTAATTTTAATTAATCACGCTTTGATATATGTCGCATACATTCATTGTTTGACAAGGGTTAGTTTGAGCTCTTTACTAAAGCATGTATAAGACATGTATAAAGCATATATAAAGCAAGCATAATGCAAGTATTAAGCATGGTACGTGGCCTAGGGGGTTAGCACGCCAGCACTGGGCAAGGCAATGATCTAAGAGCCTCTCATCAATGCGGTCGCCGTGAGTTCAAGACCAGCCCATGCTGGCTTCCTCTCCGGCCATAAGTGGGAAGGTCTTACAGAAACCTCCGGATGGTTGTAGGTTTCCTCCGGGCTCTGTCCGAATCCCCCCACCCCCACCCCACCCACCCTAATGCTGACCGCCGTCGTCAAAGTGAGTACGGCGTAAAATACCAATAAAATGAAATAAATAAATAAAGCATGATATGGCCGAAAATCTGCTAATCTGTGACATCAGGGGAGTCTCAAAATCCCATTCTCAGGTGATCAGTGCGAAAAACATATTCTTTCTTTAA
The DNA here is from genome assembly GCF_032854445.1 of Liolophura sinensis. NCBI lineage: Eukaryota > Metazoa > Mollusca > Polyplacophora > Chitonida > Chitonidae > Liolophura > Liolophura sinensis. The sequence continues at coordinate 6,880,518 of NC_088306.1, read as the reverse complement.
AAACGAAATTAAGAATTTTTTAGTTGGTTCAGCTAAATACAAAAATGAGTTGCATTTGATTCTTATCTAAACCTCCTGAGCCTATATTTTCCGATAAATGTAAATCAAGAGATTTATAAGGGGAAATCCGTCACTGCACTGTTCTAAGCTGTCCGTTCGACAAGATAATATGCAAATGAGGCAGCACAAAGATTCCCACAATGCAACGTACGCTTGTGGATCGCACGCGTAAACAACACAATAGATTAAAAACGAATTTAAAACGAAAAAAAGTCTAGTGAACCAAATACGATCTTCCTGTCTATCGAGAATGTTTTGTAAAGTATTCGTAATTCACGTCGATCTGTACGGCAAAACTGAAGTTACATGGTGGGCCGCATATTTACAACACAGTACCTTGTCTGACATTTCAAGTTCACTGAGGTAAGGGGAGGTAACTGACGAAAAAATTACGCTTGCTAAATACAGCGACCTGAGTGGGTTGATGGGCGAAGGGAAACACCGGATAAAACTGAAAATTCGAACGTTCACTCGAGGACAGGCACGTGTCAGTAGACATCTTGAAGTCTCAATTTTATGTAGATGACGTCTAAAATAACACCACAATTATTTCGGCGTCGGCAGTATGTGTCGTTGACTAACATACAATTACGACGATAAACTCTTCCACGCGATATAAACAGCAACCACAGCTTTAAGAAAACGCTAACGTTAATGTAAGATCGACATAAATTAAACACTGTCCATAAATATAAGTGGATTTATTTCAGTAAAATGAATTTGAAGCTTTGGATTCTACGGTGGACATTTCTCACTATATTAGAACCAGTAACTTTACATCAGGTTTCTGCCACATAACACACATATACAGCAAGATACCCTCATATACATAAAGACCTATGACTGCATTCGCTGAATGGATGTTGGAATGAATTATTTCACTCAAAAATGTCAATGTGACGTCATAATGCCCTCTGGGTCAGTACAGACCACCGTATAATTTGATGTTTTAAAACGGTTTCACTCGGTTGGAAAAAGTCCTAAAAAATACATCAAAGCAATTTCCTGGACAGTATTCAATGGTTCTTAATGTGATATATACTTTGTTTTAGTGTTTTCTTTGCATTTAACAAACGCCAACCCGATGTCTGATGTTGTATGCATATTTGTATTCGTTGGTATATCGATCGGATTCCGGGTTTGTTCCATGCACGGCATACAGCTTAAAGCTATGTAAACAGATAATATTCTGTCTGACAGTTTTCTACTTTTTTGACCACAATTATGTTATAATTTTCAGAGAGATCGACTTACCGCCGTCAGCGAATTCCATAACTACATGCAGCAGGCCATTTTCCACGAACGCCTCGCAATATCGGATAACATTGGTGTGTTTACAACGAGCCAAAATGGCGACTTCTGTCAAAGCTTGATCCAAGTCTTTCTCACACAGTGTCTGCAGTTCGATTTTTTTCACCACCAAATTCTTCTCCGTGGAGTTATGCGTCCCCTTACGACGAACCAAGCAAGCCTGGCCAAAAGTTCCCCGGCCCAACACACGAATCAGCTGATATTTGTGTGACATATTGTCCCTGTCACAACCGCCAATGGAATGTTATGGAGACTGTTCCAGTCGGTTTTTGCAGTTACCATACAACTACAATACAGACTTCACACTTGACCAAAAACTGCTCCTGGTTGTTTTGCCCTCAAGCAAGGCGTACCGTCGTTTGGTAACACAAAGTTTTGAAAAGTATGCAGAACACATGCAAAAGAGCTATTTAGATGCAGAATTTGACAGTACAATAGCCACCCTGTATAGTCATACTGCGCTAATGTCGTGAACGCGTTTTCGGGATAACTGGACCGGGGAGGGATATTTCGTGTCATGTTACACCAAGGACGAGTTAAGCCTGAAACGGCGCGCGCTCTAATAGTGTTTTCGCATGTATTGATTCCGCCACTGGAACCTGTTATGAGTGATATACGAGAACAAAATATATGTGTTATGTTAAAAATATGCGCCCTCCAACACTGCGCCCGCCCATACAGCTGTTGCTGACAAAGCCTTCTGACGTTCGCTTTTGTAGTCTTAGGGTAAATCAGTTTACTTGATTCGGGAGAGGGAAATGGTCTGTAGTCGACAAGGGCGTATGCTTAAAAATCGCTCAAACATAGCAGGGGAGAGAGTTCAAACCCGACCATCCACAAGGAATTTGAAAATTGCCCAACTGTCACTGCTGACAGCAAGCTTAGCATGCTTCTTGGAATCTAGATGGCGTGCGGGAATATAGTGACAAGAGCAAGTGTCAGGGCTGTGTTTTTAGTGGGCAAGTTTTCTCTTGGATTGTTGTGACAAAAATCCATGGTGCATCTTACCATGTTACTGTGAATTGCTTAGTCAATTTCTGTTAAAGAAATGATAGCAGATCGCAAAGAGCTCTGGACCAGATTGGGACAGAAAAACAAGGTACACTAATACCGTAATCTTTACGATGTCCTACCATAACCGGAAGGTAAGAGTTGTTTTACGTTTGCAGTAAATCCCTTAATTACCAAATTCATAGCGTGCAATACCTATAATTACGAAGGTAACTGTAAATAGTCTTTACGACATTTACAGTTATTTCAAGGATCAGCGTCAATTTGAAGGTACTTAGTTGACAACCCCAACAGTCGATTGCTGTAAAATTTACGTTATTTTTGTTACAGTGTACAGATAACTTTTGTCCATCATTTATAAATACGTTAATGGTCAACTATAATGGCGTTTTACGGGTATGCTTCCATGCACCAGATATGTCCCCATCCATATTTTTTACATAATTTCGTATGTGTGCTTTCAATCACATTTTAAGTTGTCGCAAATATTCTGTTTTAACTATCGCAGCACATTAGGTGCAGAAGGTTCCTAGGCCCCGGAAGCTCCGCGACCCTAGATTGTCATAGATCATATTCCTCGCAGCGCATGCGCTCCTCTCTACGTTAGCTTTACATCACTGTCTGACTAGCAAAGTTTGTACAGAAATTTTAAATATAGCCGAGGTCACAGGCGGCCATGGTGATCAGACAGGAAGTGATGTCACAAAACACAAAAACCTTAACATTTGTTTCTAATAATGCTTTATTCATACGTATTCTCTTTATGTAAAGTATACACAACGTAACTCCAGAAACAATTTTATTGCTCAATGCTGATGAAATGTGTAGTTCCGCGAGAGGGCCATAGTGATGAGGCCATGTGTAAGCAAGCCGACATGCGCCGTTATTTGTGACGATCAAAGAAAATCTAGCTCTAAATTGTATTGCGACCAAGGCTGAGTATTCTATCTGAAACAGCGTGAGGTGTTTGGTGCTCCAATAAATTGTGACGTTGGTTGAAACTGTGTTAACCACAGAGAGAAAAATGGCAAGTTCGGCTTTTGTTCAGGTCGTGTTCAATTTTCTAAATCAAACGAAACCATATATTTTTTCTAATATCATATTTTTTGTGAGAAAAAAGTCAAGTTGAGAATTGAAAGTGGTTGTGGTAATTGCATTACAAGAGTTCCCTCCTGACCGCGGTGCATCAAAGGGAGTGAAAGGTTTCATTCTTTCCAGTGAAGCCGTGTATAACTCATTCACTCCAACGCGCGGCTCAGGCCGCATGCAGAGTGTTCTGTCTCAACCAGAGGAGCGGGTATATCCGCACGGCCGAGAGGACCTCATTTCCCGAGGAGCGGCTAAACCCGCATATGACACCACTTCTCACTGGGTGCATATTTTGCCTTCAAATGTTTTGTTTAAGTATAAATTAGTCAAAACACACCTGTCATGATCTCTTAGGCTTGTATTTACTGGTATTTTGGCGGGTTTTATTGGCTTGAATGCCTAACAACAACAAAATTAGGCCCTTTTTTTCGAGTCACACACGCTTGAGTGTAAACATGTCTTCGTTGGCCGAATCCAGCGAAGAAGAGGATTGTTCAGGTTTCACAACCGATGATAGACCGTCTGCTGACAGAGAATGTGACACTGAATCAGATATTAGTGTATCGGAAAGTGAATCTCATGATGACGACATTATTTTGTTTTATGTTCATTATTCATTCTGAAAGGAGTGTGTAGGCCTAACCTGAATATAACTGACCAATGATTCTGTCCCGCTTTGTCACGTGATAGAATCTAGGGCAACTACTGACCAATGAACGACGAATGCATTCGGCGGCAAAATGTTTTGGTATTTTTGCGTAGCTGAAGTGAGAAAACGTCTGACTATAGTACGGCTCTATTCAACATTTCAACAAACCCACGATAAATAACTGGTTTCTCTGTATTTCCTCATAGTTTGATGACTTAGAAACAAATACTTTTATTCAGAAAAGCGAGGGTTATGTACAGGAATTCCGCTATCACCACCTCCAAAAATACAATACCTTTCGCTGGTGTCGCATTTTCTGTGAATGTTCAGTTCGATAATCCCATTTTATAGATGTCTTTATGAATGTACGTCCACAACCACACTAATATTTTACAAGATTACGTAGAATAAACATAAATGACAAAAATCAACAATCTTTAGAATGCTAAGATAGAAAAATGCTCAGCGTCACTCGCCGTTACAGTGTAATCTCACACAGAGGCGAGTAGGGCCGTTGAGGCTGATCGCTGACGCCTGCTCGGGCGGAAGGCAGGCACGGCTACAGCCCACCGCTGTACTGGCGGCTGCAGGGAGCTGTCGGAGTCAATGAGATAAGCACTTGGGCTTGAACAAAGGTTTTGCAACGTGTCACGAAGAGTCTCACGAAAATCCCGGACCAAAGTGATTCTATTCAGACACAACGGCCGCAATTCTGTTCCAGTTATGTAATACATTGTTAGCCTGCAACGCAATTTACACATTTCAGTCATTTAATTCAGCGAAAAAAGTAAAATACTACGTAAAATGGTTTTCAGATTTTTTAACGGTCCTCAGACCTTACACAACGGCGGCCAGCATTATGGTGGGAGGAAACCGGACACAGCCCGCGGGAAGGCCACAACCATCCGCAAGTTTCTTGCAGACTTTCCCACATACGGCCGGAGAGCAAGCAACTAAGAGCTGGACTTGAACTCACAACAACCGCAGAGTGTCTTTTTTGACACATACATATTAATATTCATGCTAACTTAAATATTAAGTTTTCCTCATTTATTCACTTAAATAATGATCTCGATGAGAGATAAATCAATCCCCATGGCACAATTGTGTTTTTCTCTCAACACAACTATTAATTTATTGGCCACCATGTGCTTGGCCAATTAACCGTTTTGTGGCTTCCTCTCCGGTCATACGTAGGAAGGTCTAGCAGTAAACTGCGGATGATCTTGGGTTTCCCTCGGGTTTTGCCCGGCTTCCGCCCACCATAATGCTGACCGTTGTGGTATAATTGAAAAAATCTTGAGTGCGGGGTAAAACACCAATTAAGCCAACAGAAAAACAAAATTAGCGTTTCAAATATTACTTTGCCTTTCCAAAAGCTATTAATGTTTCTTTTCCCGCAAAACAATGTAAAAAGACACGATCTTCGATATTGTCTCATTACATGGCTGTAAACATAATTATTTGGATCGATGCTAAATTGTCGACAGTGAATTAGTTTCTGTTCACAGTCTTGGAGCAAAACATTTTGCACTGATATAGTTGTTTCCAGAAGCCGAGGAATGTAAAGCTTTGGCACAAATACCATTGCAATACTTTGTTTGGTTTCTTAGTACAAAAATAACAATCCAATTCTGTTCTGCCTCATTCCTTGTGAATGAGTAGATGCTTTTATAATGAAATGGAGATATGAAGTCATATGATGATCACAAGATGTCTAGGTGATGAACAGGTAAAAAGCTACAATAGAGGAGAAACAACGTTCGTTAGGTATTTTCGTCGTACAGTTAAAGGAGATGCATCCACATATTATGAGTTCAATTATGACAAGTGAATTAAATGCAGTGCATATATCTCAAAATCTCAGTACACATATCTCAAAACGTTATAACAGCATGTAAAATAAGATACATTCAAAGTTCTACCTATTCTGACAACTTAAGAAATGGCAAAATTATCCCTGCCAAAAAGTGACGGACTACTTTTATGTTCATCTAGGTTACAACTATTAATTTATTGGCCACCGTGATAAGGGCCTTTCACTAGTAGCTGGAATGTAGTGTATTACTACGGGCCGGCAGAGGTATAATTAGATGAAAGCATAACCGAACACGTGCTTATAGAGCTAACAGTATGTTTAACGAAATGACGCTAACAAAGAAGGTATATCGTGATTAAATATCTACAGATCACCATTACAGACACCCTTAGAATGTTATCTAGGCGAACATGTGTGTGGCAATACAGTAAATATAAGCGTCAAGTCCGACATTCCTATACCATTCGTAGTCCGTAAAGGGCGTTCCAAGTCGATAATAGCAAGATCCGTTTCCACAACAACGTTTAACACTAACTCCCGAAGACAAAGGTATGTAAGAAATTCTACAAATAAGAAATAAAGCCGGTAACACGCAAAAGAGAAGCGGTCATCAGTTTTCAATGATGCCGGGCAGACAATGAATATTCCAGGCATGAATTCCATATCAAAGTTCAAATGCGTAGTGCGTGAATGAGTTCCATGTCAAATAGCTAAACAAGTATCTCAGTCGCGCTTTAATTGCAACTGTTCATAAAGGCATCATGCTGATGTAATTAGCATGGCTACCTTTACGGCCCCTAGCCCCAGGTTAAACGGTATTAGATACAGTTTGAAAATGACGAGCGTTACAGACCCTAACCGATCAGATTATGATTCAAAAGTAATGGTCGATTGCGTCTTTCCCGTTAATATGTAAAGATCTCATGCTACAAGAGGCGCCATCTATGATGTTACACATGACATACAAGATAGACGGTTACACTGGGCAAACAGCGCCGTCTATGTTGTTAAATACCATGTACGTGATAGATATGTACATAGGGATAACAGTGCCGTCTATGAGGTTGATCACAATGCAGATCGCCAGAGATTCTGAACGCTCTGTCCATACCTGCCAACGAGAGTGTTATATTCATTGTAAAATTTGAGAAACTTAGAATGAAGGCGTTTGGTGGAGTTTCCTTGACAAACTAGTTTTTGAACTAGCAACTTGTGACGCAGATTAAAGTCATCACAATTTACACAAGATCTGACAAATGCTACAAGGCGAGATATGTATACGCCATATGCTGGACCCTTTGGTATATTGCTATCTAAATAAGGATAATTTACAAAAAATTGAAATTATCCCTTTTGTCGTAAAGGCGGCGTGAAAGGAGACCTTGTCCGTCTTTGTACAGTAAACAATCAGAATACTTTTAAAGTTGACCATTCACTTTCGATATCAACAACAACATGCACCGAGCACAACGATATGTCTCTCTCACAGTAATCTACACAGTTTCATGATATGAAAATCACGGAAGTTTGTTCAGTTTCGTTCATAGTCAACTCACACTGTGGGCAGCTACACATGCAGGGGGAATCTGAGGGGATTGCAGTCTGTGACACGAGGTTTGTGTCGTCTGTGTTCAGGGCTGAACATCCGATACGACTGCAAACTGCTTGCCGTCGCAACATTCCATACACAGAATATACCAAAGAATAAACCGTGGCGTTACAAGTTCTATTTCCTTGGCCCTTTAATTGACGACGACCTTCAACGACGCCTGTGTGTGACGCTTTACACAAATAGTTAACAACCCCATCGCTCACATTACTAATGTTGATTCCAATGCCGTGAGAAAATCCATCTATATTTTCAGGAATGGTCCAAACTGCCTTGATTTTTCTACAGTGTGATTGGAATTCTGACTTGTTTTGAATAGATGTTTTTGAGTAGGCCTTATCCATTCATACTGGTTTGCGCCACGTGACCATAATACGATGGTCGAGTGATTAGACCACGTGTCCCTTCACTGGGAAATTTCGAATGAATCTAAGCCGAATATGGCGGTAATTATGATACTAAAATTAACCATTCTGATATTCAGCAGTTTGGCGTGCAGTGTGGTACCAGGTACTAGTCGACCAAGCGGTACATGTATTGTATTTTTATTGTAAGTTTATTTTTACGCACAGTAGAATCTACGTTAGCCACTGGTTGATAGCAGTCACGTGCAGTGGGAATACTTGATCACGCCACACTTCACTCGCGTGACCCCGCCAAACGGGTCTGTCTAGCCATTTGCATGTCACAATTTTCAAATCTAGACGAAAATAAAGTTTCTGCAAGTCGAAAATATCATCAAAAGCAAGTAAAATATGCCATCGTTTTGTGTATTACTTACAATTCTCTACCAGAAGGAAAACTGGCGTTATTTTAAACTTCAGCTAATTCCCTCAATTTTGAACGACGGAATTTACTGGTTTCATGGGTACCTTGGCCTACCTCTCCACAGATTACTGTTTTATTTCTGACCATCCCTTAACATCGGTGATATAACTTACCTGTGTCGTCCTGTGCAGAACCCAGACCAGTCTAGAAATTTCATAAAACTCTCTGTGTCAGCCTGGGATATCCAGCAGCAATAATTACAACTTTCATGTTCAAAAACAACTCTGCCTTTGGCCTAAATTCACTTCAGGAAAGTGGACAAAATAAACAATAAGTTTCCGGAAGTAAAACCATTAAGTTGAATATCCACTGCCACAAAATTACGACTGAAACGGAGCACTATCCTTTTACATTCATATCTCGTAGACGTTGAACCTTCCGATGTCAGTCATGCAGATGACCCATATTTGACGTCACGTTGTGAACTAGGGCCCGTTTCACAAAGCACATGTAGCGCTACGTTCTTGTAACTACCATGACCTCGAGTACTGGTCGCCATGGAAGTTAAGTGCACGTTACGTTACGTGCGCTTTGTAAAAGAGGTCCCTGATTTCCCGTAGTCCGTAGATCCTGTCCCAGTTGCATTTTTTATTTGTCAGTCTCGAGACAGATTTACAAAGATTGGATAAATTCTTTGATGGCTTATATAATAGTCTACTTGGTTACACGTGAGAGCTAAGCGGTCACAGAGAATTTTAGTTATCAGTATAGGCCTATGCGTTGGCCATAATTAGTTGACACTTAAATTTCTCATATGTCAATATATCTGTTTGTCCCGGCGTTTTACAGTCGTATTTCTATGATATATGTTATTACTTATTTATTTGATTGGTGTTTTATGCCGTACTCAAGAATATTTCACTTATACGACGGCGGCCAGCATTATGGTGGGTGGAAACCGGGCACAGCCCGGGGGAAACCTACGACCATCCGCAGGTTGCTGGCATGACCTTCCTACTTATGGCTGGAGAGGAAGCCAGCATGAGCTGGACTTGAACTCACAGCGACTGCATTGGTGAGAGGCTCCTGGGTCATTACGCTGCGCTAGCACGCTAACCGACTGGGCTACGGAGACCCCCCCCCCCCACCAACATTATCACAAAACGACAAAAATCACTCTTGAAACTCTCATTCATATGACCAACTGTGAATATCTTACGTTACATTTCCTACCATCTGCTATACTAGCATAAAAATGCTAAAATCACAACATATGTTAAAAACTAACTTATTACTCAGCTCCGAATCTCGCACCATATTCTTGTCCAATTTTCCAGTACTCATTAATGAGGGCAGAAAAAATCGTAATACCGATATGTTCCGAATTACCGATGAATTACTGATAAAACACTTCAGTTCTCAACACTTCCGGTCCCATAATTGTGACTTCTCTTAATATCCTGGATCGTGGAAATGTGACTGTTTTACTGAAATCTGTGACGTGTTTACTTTACATTCCCATACAACAAAATCTACGGTATGGGATAACAGAAAAACTAGATGGCACCCGAGAGCGCAAACCTATACCACAGCTAAATGTATAACACCCCTAAGCAACTCCCTTTCATTTGATTATTTGGGCAGCTAACAAGTTTCTCACAATAAAATTAAGAAAAAATCGAAAGCAAATCTCAGGTTTTATTCACTCCACGATTTTTTACACCAACATCTGCTATCATGGATTCTATCCAACGTGTCATCTCTAAACCGTTCCACCATCAGTTCTCTTCATCGACATATCGAACCTGTTCATCGCGTCCATTGTGGGCAGTGTTAACCGGTCGATACAGCAATCCACGATATCATTTAGACAAATAGACACATAACATTTAGGTTTACATCAGTGAAAATCTTCGTGAGTTGGTGATGTGACCCAATTCCGATGGATGATGTGCTTGTAAAACATATCTTGCACATTAAGCTGAGACTGAGCTCAAGTGGATAGGCTGTCCATTGTTGCCTAACCAGTGCCAGAGAGAGAAGACGGTGCCAGTGCATCCAGGCCCAGAGAGAGGAAGATAATCCTGGTTCTGGTGCTGTGAAAACTGACCTATGTATTCATGAATAGGTGAAACTTCAAGACTGGTGTCCTCAACATGGAATTTCATTTATTTAATTATATGACTCTATGTACCAAAAGAGACATTTGTATATCAGCTTTCAACCAGGGACGTTTCATGTCAATAATCGCAAGGCCAATCCCCAAAACGACGTACAACACAAACCACCAAAGAATTAAGAAAGTATATAAAGTACGAAAATAGGACGAACTCATGCAAAAAGAAGCAGTCAATAGTTTTCAATGTTTTACAACGTATTCAAGGCTACCACGTACTTATATGACAGAGGCCAGCATTATGGTGGGTGTAAGATGGTCATGGCCCGGGGGAAACTTGCGACCATCTGCTGATTATTTGACAAACCTGCCAACACACTACCTATGAGGAAGTATGCATGAGCTGCAGTTTGGATGTTCCGCGTCAAAAAACCGCAAGGCCAATTCCCAAATGACGTTTAACACAAACCAACAAAGAGCTAAGAAATTATATAAAGTATTAGGACGGAATAATGCAAAGAAACTAGTCATTAGTTTTCAATCATGTTGGAAAGGCGCAAGGTATGTTCCAGGCCAATCAGTGAAATCTGTGTAATTGAACATCGTGTACCATGCTATTATATAAGTTGTCGTCTCTGCTCTAGTGTTGCTTTCTATGTTGTAAGTCTTTAATGTTACGGAATATAAAATATTGAACACCACCACATTTGCTCATGTAAAAATTGAACTAAAATTACCTTTACCTCCGCAAAGTATAATCTAATGACCTCTAGATATGTAATTATACATTAGTCCGGTCAAGCAGAATACTTTTGGTGCCATACGGTGTATTACATGGAACACACTCTGGTATAACACGATGTAGCCTCACTGAGTATGAAATGGCGAGTTTTAGGCAGTCCTTTGGCGGCTTTTAGACCTGGCTGGAATAAGTAGCTGGTATACATGCTGTTAAAGCCGATAACTAATCGACAGATATGACATGACCTTGATCACGACATCACGTAACATAGCTTCTGCGGCATGTACATTTTGGGCGTAAGCGAAGGTCTATTGCAAGCATCGTAAAGCTGGTCATTAGCCGCTGTCAAGTCGACCAGACAGCAACTGAGAGATGTGCCGCCACATGGCCGCTACAGAAATAACATAATCAAGCCTTTTGCAAGACAATATTGAAAACAGATGCCGTGCAGTCATCGGGTTTCCAGAGGGAACGGTTCATGCTGGAGAATGACTACAGATGATGCTTGTTACTTTTGCGACAAACTGGTGAGTACGACATATTTTTAACTGGAGCCATTGTAGCCTAGTGGTTAGTGTGTCGGCAATATCCCAAAAGCCTTCCACAAATACGATCGCTGTGAGTTCAATTCCAGCTCATGCTGATTTTCTCCCCGGTCGTAAGTGAGGAGGTCTGGCGCAAACACGTGGATGGTCGCAGGTTTTCATCAGAGCTCTGCCCGGTTTTCTCGCACCATAATGCCTGCCGCTGTATAAGCGAAATATTTTCACCTACGCCAAAAAATAGCACTCAAATAAATAAACAAAGATACTTTTAATTTATTATTTATTTATTGTGTTTGCTGACATAGAGCGAAGCACTCGCGTGAGCAGTTTTTTTAAAAACGTGTATACAAAGTAAACCGCACTGGTTAAAATTGGCGTCTAAATTTATTATAGTAAGATAACGGGTGAGTACTTGTCTAAATTAACAGTCCTGTTTTTGGCATATAAAACACTGACTCGGGCCAAGTAGGCTGTCTTGGACACTCATCAGCAATCACATGGCTGGAAAAGGCTCCAGGTGTGAATAGATCTCTAAATGTACCTGGGATGTGTGATATTTCATACCGCTTTTAACCCCTCTGAATTTTGACAAATGATTTGATTTGTTTGATTCGAAAAGAAGAATCTGCTTTTCGCTGAGCACCTGAGAATGGGGTTTTGAGACTCTACTGATGTCAGATGTAAAATATACATAATGTGACTCCAGAAACATTTTTATTGTTGATTGCTGATGAAATGTGTAGTCCCGCGAGAGGGTCAAAGTGATGAGTCCATTTGTAAGCAAGCCTACTTGCGCCGTTATTTGTGACGATCAAAGAGAATCTAGCTCTAAATTGCATTGCCACCAAAGCTGCGTATTCTATCTGAAACAGCGTGAGGTGTTTAATGGAAAAACCCTGACACATCAGTTTTTACAGCAACACTTGTGACGTTGGTTGAAAGTTAATTAACCGCAGAGAAAAAATAAGCAAGCTCGGCTTTTGCTAAGTGTGTGTTCACTTTTCAAAATGAAAGGAAACCATATATTTTTTTCTAATCACTTATTTTTTGTGAAAAAAAAATGTCAATGGAAATTGCATAACAAAAGTTCCCTCCTGACCGCGGTGCATCAAAGGGAGTGAAAGGTTTCATTCTTTTCAGCGAAGCCGTGTATAAGCACTTGGACTTGAACAAAGGCTTTGCAACGTGTCACGAATATAGAGTCTATAGAAGTCCCGGACCAAGTTGGTTCTATTCAGACAGCGATCTCTGTTCCAGTTATGTACTACATTGTTAGCCTCCAAAGCAATTTACACATCTGAGTCTATTTAATTTAGGGAAAAAAGTGAAATACTACGTAAAAGGTTTTCAGATTTTTTTAGAGGTCCTCAGACCAGTGACGTCTAATATGTTACAACTGACATCGTGTAGTGCATATTTTTTAATTAGTTCTGCTTAGGCCATGTTACTAAGACGCTTCTAATTTGATCATATTGAGATATTTACATGAACAGTAAGAATAAAACCCTAGCTAAATTGACAATAAACCGTTTCCCCCCGGTTATCTGTGACCATTTGCTATGTTTCACAGTGTCATCTTAGCTCCGGTTTTATTGTGTATGCTGAACGTCTTTTGTGCGTGGTTTTGTGTTATACGGCGTTTTGGGAACTGTCCTTGCGATTATTGACCTGGAACATCCTTACTGGAAGAGGGCTGGTATGCAAGTGTCTGTTTATTATTTATATATTTTTTTTATTTATTTATTTGATTGGTGTTTTACGCCGTACTCAAGAATATTTTTGTTACCCGACAGCGGCCAGCTTTATGGTGGGAGGAAACCGGGCAGAGCCCGGGGGAAAGCCACGACAACCTGCACGTTGCTTGCAAACCTTCCCACGTACGGCCAGAGAGGAACCTAGCATGAGCTGGACTTGAACTCACAACGACCGCAGCGTGTCTGTTTGGACACATACATATTAATATTCATGCTAACTTAAATATTAAGTTTTCCTGATTTATTCACTTAAATAATGATCTCGATGAGAGATAAATCAATCCCCATGGCACAATTGTTTTTTTTTTTCTACACAGCTACACAAGTATTAATTTATTGGCCACCATGTGCTTGGCCAATTAACCGTTTTGTGGCTTCCTCTCCGGTCATACATAGGAAGGTCTAGCAGCAACCTGCGGATGGTCGTGGGTTTCCCTCGGGTTTTGCCCGGCTTCCGCCCACCATAATGCTGGCCGTTGTGGTATAATTGAAAAAAATTTGAGTGCGGGGTAAAACACCAATTAAGCCAACAGAAAAACAAATTAAGCGTTTCGAACATTACTTCCCCTTTCCAAAATCTATCAAGATTAGGGTTCCGCAAAACAATGCAAAAAGACACGATCTTCAATAGTGTCACATGGTTGTAAACATTATTATTTGCATCGATGCTAAATTGTCGACGGGGAATTATTTTTGCGTTTCTGTTTACAGTCTTTGAACAAAACATTTTGCTCTAATGTAGTTATTACCAGAGGCCTGGGAATGTAAGGCTTTGGCACAAATACCATTGCGAGTCTTTGTTTGGCTTCTTAGGACCAAAATAACACTCCAGTTCTGCTTCCTTGGCCCTTTAATTGATGACGTCCTTCAACGATGGCTGCGTTTGACGCTTCACACAAATAGTTAACAACCCCATCGCTCACATTACTAATGTTGATTCCAATGCCGTGAGAAAATCCATCTATATTTTCAGGAATGGTCCAAACTGCCTTGATTTTTCTACAATGTAATTGGAATTCTGATTTGTTTTGAATAGATGTTTTTGAGTAGGCCTAATCCATTCATACTGGTTTGCGCCACGTGACCATAATTCGATGGTCGAGTGATTAGACCACGTGTCCCTTCACTGGGAAATTTCGAAAGAATCTAAGCCGAATATGGCCGTAATCATGATACTAAAATTAACCATTCTGATATTCAGCGGCTTGACGTGCAGTCTGGTACAAGGTACTAGTCGACCAAGCAATACATGTATGGTATTTTTATTGTAATTTTATTTTTACGCACAGTAGAATCTACGTTAGCCACTGGTTGAGAGCAGCCACGTGCAGTGGGAATAAATGATCACACCGCAATTCACTTGCGTGACCCCGTCAAACAGGTCTGTGAAGCCATTTGCATATGCATTTTCCACATCTAGATGAAAATAAAGTGTTCGCAAGTCAAAAATATCATAAAAAGGATGTAAATATGCCATTATTTTGTACAATACTTGCAATTCGGTGCCAGAAGGAAAATTGGGGTTCTTTCAAACTTCAGCTAAGCGTAGCAGTTTTGATCGACGAAATTTACATAGGTGATAGCACGTACATGTGTCGTCTTCAGCAGAATCCAGACCAGTCTAGAAACTACACAGAAATCAGACTATCAGCTTCGGATATCCAGCAGCACTAGTTACAACTTGCATGTTCAACAACAACATTGCATTCGGCTTAATTTCACTGCAGGGAAGTGGACTTAACGACCTTTTTGTGACTTTCAGCCTCTACCGAGACAACAGAATCCGTTGCTGATATTCTCCGGATGTAACACCATTAAGTTGAATATCAGCTGTCGCAAAACTATGACTAAAACAAAGCACAATTGTCTTACATTTGTATCTCGCAGAGAAGTTGATATCATCATATCATTTACGATTATTTCAAAAATTTAAACAATTTCCTTCGTAAATCAAGATCTCTTGTCTTATATTTTAGCGCAACATTGCACTTTGCAGACACTGTGTCTCTGATCTCAAGGCTGCTCGTAGATATAAATTCGTTACCCCTTCCATGCATGTTTGATACTGAATTTTATCCAGTTTCCCGACGAATGCTTCACGGTCGTGTGGCATTCTCACAAGGAAACGGAATAAAATTCAGTATCAAACTTGCAGGGAAAGAATAATTTATAATGCTCGTTCCTTGATGCTGGTATCTTTCCGGAAAAAAGGCTGAAAACCGTGTGACCCAATTACAGACAATTTTCTGCATTCCGGTTTCCGTAGGCCTACAGTCTTACCTGAAAATGTAAAAAAAAAAACCATTGGCTAGACATTATCACAAAATGACACAAATCACACCTGAAACTCTCGTTGTTATGAACAGCCACGAATATCTTACATTTCCTGTCATGTGCTATTTTAACATAAAAATGCTAAAATGACATTAGATGTTGAAAAACTAACTTATTACTCAGCTCCGAATCTCGCACCATATTTTTGTCCAGTTTTCTAATACTCATTGTCCAGGGCAGAACAAATCCGAATACCGATACGTTGACACTAAGGTTTTCCGGCAATTTTCTCACAAAGACAGCTATGTTCAGTTCCCATGGAGACCTGCATCAGTCGTATTTCTGTAATAGGTCGTAGCTCATGTTAATACCCTGGACCGCGGACATGTTACCGTTTCATTCGGGAAATCTATGACGTGTTTACGTTACGTTCTCATACAACAAAATCTACGGTATGGGAAAACAAAAAAAGTAGATGGCACTCCGAGAGCGCAGACCTTTGCCACAGCCAATGATCTAAGCAAACCCCTTTCAGTTGATCATTTTGGGCAGCTGACAAGTTTCTCACAATAAAATTAAGAAAAAATGGAAAACAAATCTCAGGTTTTACTCACTCACCGAATTTTCACACCGACATCTGCTATTATAGATTCTATCCAAAAACTCCTCTCTAAACTGCTCCATCACCACTTCCTTTCATCGACATATCAAACCTGTTCATCGCGTCCATTGTGAGCAGTGTTAACTGGTCCATACAGCAATTCACATTATCACTTAGACAAACAAACAAATAAAGTTTAGGTTTACATCAGTGAAAATCTTCGTGAGTTGGTGATGTGACCCAGTTCCGATGGTTGATTTGCTTGTAAAACATATCTCCCAAAATAAGCTGACACTAAGCCCAAGAGCATAGATTATCCATAGTTGCCTAACCAGTGTCAGAGAGTGAAAACGGTACCTGGGCATCCAGGCCCGGAGAGAGGGAGATATTCCTGGTTCTGGTGGGGTGGAAACTAACCTATGTACGTATGTATAGGTGAAACTTCAAGACTGGTGTCCTCAACATGGACTTTTATTTATTTAATTAAATGATTTTTTGTATCCAAACAGACATTCGTATATCATTCCTCAACCAAAGGCGTTCCAGGTCAATAATCGCAAGGCCAATTCCCAAAACGACGTATAACACAAACCGCCAAAGGACTAAGAAAATGTATAAAGTACGAAACTATGACGAAATCATGCTAAGAGAAGCAGTCAATGGTTTTCAATGATGTTTTACTACGTATTGAAGACCACGACATACTTATATGACAGAGGCCAGCATTATGGTGGGTGACAGTTGGGCAGAGCCCGGGGTAAACTTGCGACCATCTGCAGGTTACTTGACAGACCTGCCCACACACTGCCAATGAGGAAGTAAGCATGAGCTGCAGTATGAATGTTACACGTCAAAAAAACCCAAGGCCAATTCCCAAATGACGTTTACGCTGTACTCAAGAATATTTCACTTTCACGACGGCGGTCAGCATTATGGTAGGAGGAAACGGGGCAGAGCCAGGGTTAAACTCGCGACCATCCACAGGTTGATTCGAAAAATGAAATTAGTGTGTAAGTGCAAACACTGATTTTGTTGTTCCTTTTTTTTATACATAGTTAGAAAGGAAAAATCGTGGTCACACATCAAATGGGTATCTCCCAGGGCCATGCTGATTGCAACTCTCAAGACCAGAACCGATTAAATTCAACAAAGCCATTGGCTTATGCAGTGTTCCTGTTATCACCGGAACTATTCGAAGGCCAGCGTGACATGTGATTATGCTAAGTACGCCACTTTAAATAGTCTCCATGCAAAGTAACTCCCGGGTGAATCAACTTTTCTGTGTCGAGGCCGTTGATTTCCGGAACGGTAGTGAACTATATAGTTAATTAGGTCATCCGATATAAATTGAATCATCCAGGTGGCTTGGACAATTTGGTTATACAGCAAGTCTAATGTTGGTATTTGCAACAAGGTTTGTAAATCTAAACTGATAAACAGGTGCCCCCTTTCTCAATGCAGTTGTAAGATATGCTGTTAGCTGCGGTAAATAGCGTTGAGCGTTCATGGGAAGAATACTGTATTTATTTTCTACAGATTTACAATATACTCAAACTTTCCTATCATTTAGTTTGACAATGTATGAAGAAATATAGGAAAAAAAATCTTGTGTGGTTCAAATTACCTCACGTTGATAAGCACTGAAAAATTCCATATCACACAATTATAGGAATCGTGCTTTTTATCCTATTCGACAAGAAAAAAATTCAAAAAACGCATGTTACCACTGGACCAGTGCGGGCAATGCGTTAAAAAACATCAAACATTATGGTGAATGTAGAGTTCCTCTGAACTCCCAAATTATTTCTTTTATTTTTCGATTTATAAAAATATGATCGCGGTAACCCAAACGATACTTTGTTCCAGCTTACTACTCTCTAACTATACTTCAAATATTTGGAAATGATTTTGGTTCACGTAATCACATTTGTGTTTTGAACAAAATCCCCGCAGGAAAACGAGTTAGTTTCGCAAAATTTGCTTTAGATCCTACTTTTGTCTTTTGATAAAACAAAAAGCATAAATTGCATCACTCCAGTTTTTCATGCACATGTTCTTCAGTAAATGTGCTTCATACTCAAGATGGTCTTGCTTGTTTTTCTGCATGGAAAAAATTACACCTTACTGCTGCACCGAAGTGGGACGATTTCCTGTCTTGTTACAAGGGGTCCTTTGTTTTCGACCATATCATGGTTTATTCTAAACATATATGTATCGCAGTAATGAAAGGCTCAAATAATCTCTAATGTATACAATCTATGCGTTGAAAAAGGCATTCATCACAAAATCGCAAGACCAATTCCCAAAACTACGTTTATCACAAACTACCAAAGAACTAAAAATGTATATAAAGTACGAAAATGAGACGGAATCTTTGAAAGAGCAGTCACCCTTTTCCAATGATATTGGAAGGAGCCAATGTATGTTTTAGGCGAATGAGTGAAATCAGAATTCAACCATGCTACTATATACGCTTTCGATGATAATAAAACTGACGGCCAAAAAAAAATTTTACGACTCCGTGAGTTTAAATTTAACCAGCCTTTTCAGCAAATTAATACCAAATTATTGTAGGAAAACATTGTACGAAGCATATGTGCGACAAGCGTCTGATACGCCCAAACGAATATGTTTTGAGACAACGAAGAAAGTTGATCACGTGACCCATGGACGGCCGCAACTGCACATGTAATAAGTGTATAAAAACGTTACACACAGTATGGTGGACTTGCACACTGACTAAGAATCACCAAAGTAATGCCTCGGTTGACTCCAGTACAACACGAGAGACCCCTGGGTATGGTATCCACGGGAGCCACCCATGTCCACATGCAAGGGCCTTCGGCTGCTCTCGTGTAACTGTCCCAAACATGATGCAACGTTACAGAGAGACAGGGCAGACATCGGACAGGCTAAGGACACGCGCGAAATTCATTCGTTTTAATATTGACTGATTTTAAAAATAATCAACTTTCTGTATACTCTGCCCATTGTTAACCAAGATGGAATGGCTATTTTTCTACCACTGCTCTGTTTTTTCACTTGTAAAATGATTTAAGGGTTGTGTTCTTACGCAAGGGTTTCGATATCTAAAGTCATAGGTCTTTTCAATATATTAAATTTCAGTCATCCTGTTTTTGCTTTGGCAAAATAACTTGATTTGAACTCTTTGTAAAGTTTCTTTTTGGTCGTCAGTTTGTATGGTCGTGTCCAGTTTTCTCCCACCATAATGTTGGCCGCCGTCGTTTAAGTGAAATATTCTTGAGTATGACGTAAAACCAAAATAGATAATAGTATATGTATCCCAGTTGCGCTTGGATGGTTCATATATCCAACGTGGCGATCTTATTCAACACGATGAATATCCACTCCCTAACCCGGGTTAAGCAGAATTAGACTCAATAAAAAGGAAATATAGAAAACATGATAAGGCAATGCCGTGGGTTGAACCTTGTCAGTCACTATTTTCCATGTACATGCGTACAATATCATGTACAACAATCCTCATGTGTTCACCCAGAGCACGTAACATGTGATTTTTTTTAAGAAATCAGAGATTATCTCACTTAACAGATGAAGAGATGGAACTGGCATAAAACGAATTTTCATTACAGGCTAAAAGTTATTGATTTGTATCTGTCAAAGTCGTTTTAAAAATGCAGGTAGAGTATCATACAGGATACGAAATGTTTGCTTTACATCAACATTAGCGTGAATTCCTGTACATGAAATCGAACTCGACGATCCAGGTGTTCCTATAGTGTAAAAAGATATTTGTCTTCATCGTTAAAATCCAGGGAAGGGAGAGCTCCGTTGTTAGTTTGCTACCGCAGCACAATCAAAGAGAAGCCTCTTCGCAACACGAACCCTATGAGTTCATGTCCAGCTCATGGCTTCCACTCCAGACGCACGTGGGAAGGTCTTGCAACAACCTGCGGATGGTCATGGGTATCCCCCTCACTTCTCTTGGTTTCCTTCCATCATAATGCTGTTATGTTTGCTAAAATTTTATTCTCACTATCTTCCGTGAACAGATAGCCTTTCATATCGTTTATACTTTGCAGACGAATTGTAACTAGTGTCCTCCCTGCTCTGGTTTGACTCTCTATGCTGTACGTCTTAATTACATAGTATTCCTGCATAAACCAGGGTTCTGCTGATTGACTAAGCATCCTGGAGGCCTGGTTCTTTTGCATTGTTTTAATGTTAGTGTGTGTTAAATGTCATGACAGCACAGCATTTTGAATAATTCTGGACCAGTGATGTCTAATAAATTGCAATTAACAATTAGTTAAGCCAATTAATTAGTTAAGCCATGGTGATAGGGGGAGTTCTATATTCTACTATATATGCATTTACGTGAATAGTTAGAATAAAACCCTATATGAGGTAAATTGCCAAAAGGCCGCATTTCACCGTTTGCGGGTGACCGTTTGCCAGCTATCACACGCGTCGCTGCTCTCGGTTTTCCCTCCATGCTGTACATCTTAATTAAATTTGATGTTTGTCAACGATTTTACCCCGCTTCATCTTGACGTCATTGTTATAAAACAGTAATTTTCCTTTAACAAAGCCGTCAGTATCAGACATAGCGTTTAACTAGCAGTAATCCGAAACAAGATTACGCCCTCCTTACCGTCAGATGTCTGAAACGAAAACAAGCTAATGGATTTAACGCCATAGCAGCGTCTAGACTTTCTCAGAGAGGATTAGTGCAGGGGCGAAATAAAAAAGGATTTTTCTTCTGCAACCTTCTGGAACACTTCTAGGGATGTGTCAGTAATGCCATCATACAAAGTTGTCGAGATTTGTTGGAAATGTCAAAGCTTTACAAAATATCGATATGCGAATATGCATGTAGGCTGATTCTGAAACAGCCCAAGGAGATCTCTTTGCGACGGTATACTGATTGCGTGAGTATCTGAGATTCGTTTTCACCGTATGTAACAAAACCTGACTGAGGTAATTGACAAAAGGCCGTATTTCACCAGTTACGTGTGACCAGTTGCCAGTTATCACACTGTCGTCGCTGCTCTGGTCATACTTCCTGTGTGGTACGTCTTTAGTTACATGTATAACGTAATGAGAATTATCATTGGGTAGGCATCAACATATTTCACATATTGCTTTGGCTAAAAGTGATATGTTATGATTCCATTCTCATTCAATCTCACAGTAGCGTATTTCTCCTTTTGTGATATTGTTTTCCTTGTTTATATGTTTCGCTGTAGTCAACGATCTTTCTGAAGAATACAAAACACTTAACCTTTCATTTGAACAAGAAAGAGATTCCAAGGCAACCTCGTCGGCAAATTGAATTGTCTTCCGAGACAACCACTTAGACATCCTTGGAAACATCGAACGATTTCGTTGTAAATATAATAAAGTGAATATCTTCAAATTTGACAGCTGCTCCAATCAACTGACAAACTTCAGTTCCATTATCTAATACTTGAACAAAAAGCTTCTTACTTCGCCCATAGTTTTCAGATCAGATTAGAGACGAAACGTATTTGATGGTTGTCGGGTAAGATTTTACCCAGATTTATCTTGTCTTGGTGTCTTCTATTTTAGGATTCAGCCTTATGGGATTTGGTTTTTAAAATCTTGATTCACCATTGCTGGGATGTCAGAGTCACACGAGTATAACAAATTTTAAAGGATCGATCTCGCATTGCTACCTTTGGACAAATCTTTTAAGCGTTCTTTTCCAACGACTCAGGCATATCATTGCCTGTTGATGCTTCGGGCAAAGGGTACAGATAGAAAAAAGCGCAGGACGGGTATAGATGGACATGACCCTCCGATGAAGAAATCACTTAGAAGATTGTAAACCTTATTCCAATATAATTGGGAAACATAATCAGTCAAAATGTTTTGTCAGCAGTGTTAAAGGAAGGTTTGTATACAGTATGTTTATGACAACTATAGTAGTGAGAAAGCGTATTATAGCGGAAAAAAAAACTTGATACCTTAATCAAAATTTCCCATCAAATAAAAACGATAAGATTTTGTCCACTTGTTGCAATCCAAACCACTGTGCAGACATTTGTTCTGACACAACACTTCCATTTGGTTTGTGTATTTGATTGTGGTTTTACGCTGTTCGCGTTCTGAAGAACGTCTCATTATATAAAAGCAGACCATACCTCGATGGAAACGACCGGCCTACATGTGCACTAAAAAGAAAGCTGGATTATAGCATCGAACCCTAATGTTGTCAAGCCCATCGTCTGTGGCCACAGCGAGACCTTCGAGTAAATGATGACAAGGGCCATGATGACATTTGACGTAATGGTTTATCAAAGTGAATATACCTGGTGAAATATAAGGAGTCCTTCTCATATTCTGGTAAGATCCTCGTTAAACACGAATGTTTTATGTTCGACAATATCCATAAGTTAACGCCTCAACACACAGTTACCTGCATAGGCTATGATGTTTTCTTCTTTTAAGGTGTAAAATTTGACCAATGCGACTTCTTCTGGTATTGTAGATGAACTGAATCTACAAGTGGAATTCTTTACGGAGTATGAAGTTATCCTTTCCACCACGAAGATTATCGAATTCATTACGCCAAAAACCGATGCAGACCTTGGGGAATGCCTTAATTCGGGGCGTCATAAAGGTTGCAAATAAATCCCTTGAAGGAAGACACGTGTAATTGAATTGACACTATTATCATTACAACCCGAAATCATATTACATGTACATTTGTCGTAGAAGTTTGCACACAGAAATAGCTCGAAAGCACACTCAAGGGAACTATAAAATTTACTTTGTAAAACATGGTTCATCAGTCCATGCAATTGCCCAGGACATATTCAAAGATGTACAGGACCTTCCACTGTGTGTACTCAAATTGTGTGTAGGTCCGTACTGTAGACAACAACTACAAATGGCATCTAGGCATGACCTTCTTGTCACTGTTCTATACCTCCAAACTCGTTACAGCGCATGCGCCACTCTCGCTTTACACCATTGCTACCAATGACAAATATCCTAGAACAATCTTAAACAACGCCAAGATTCATTGGGTTCTCGTTAATGGAAAAGAAATTATACAAAAAATTTCTAATTCTCTTAATACTTAATATATGTGCATTGTGTTTATTTAAAATGTGCACAACAGTAATCCAACCGGGCCCCAAAGAAATATTATAAACGATAGCTGACTATCAGGTTAAAGACGTACACGCATCCCATATAGGCCAAATGTGTCCAGTGAGCAATATGTGGTGCATGCACAGTGAAAATTGTGCATTTTTCCACAACAATCACCAATAGCGCCACCAAAATATAACCTAAATTTACATTTAACATTATACTTTTTACTGTTATTACTATTTCAAAACTAAGCCTACATGTATTTTTACTTTGTTTAATGTTTACCGGGTACTAGCATTCAGCTTATACCAGAGGTCGTTGGCGTCTGCGCATGTGTAGACGACTCAAGCCACGATGACAAAAACCCAACAAAAACTCAAATAGAACACTAAGCAAGATAACGAAGACGGGAAATCAAAGCAGCTGTTCTAAGGCGGCTATAGATGCCTCTTCTATCAGTTGAGATGCCAAGGTTTAAGATCGAAGCAGTGCTGTGGACTGCAGTGTATCAAAGCCGGATTGGAATAATGCCTTCTTTGTATTTTCCTACAGGATCGCGCCACATATGTCTAGTGGTCATTTCCGGAGAAGACCCATGGGAAATGCCACGGTTGCTGTCTGCTTCTACATGTACAGCTGTGCATTGATTCCCACAATAAAACAGCTTTCATAGACATCAAACAGACAATTGTCTTTTGATTTCAATAAAATTATAAGAAACGATAAGGCGAAGATTTGTAATATGCAATATATCCCTCCTAATTTGTTTACTTTACATACTTTCTTAGTTCTTTGATGATTTCTTCACAACGTTGTTTGAAATTGGTATTGTGATTGTTGACCCAGTACTTCTGTTTCCGTTACCGGCTGTTATACGACTGTTTCTTTTTTAACCCTAGATTTAGCAACGTTTTACGTGTTTTTCTGTGTGCATTATCATAACCGGTGCTACGACCACATATGTAATTCTGACCACGATGGTCAGCTGTTTTGTTGTCCAGTCGTTTCTGTTATCTTGGATTGCTATAAATGAGGAGCATAGATACTCCAAATCTTATGTGGTCAACAATTATTAATTTGTTGTTCGTATAACATCAGGGGTCACAAGAGCAAGGTCCTATATAGAACAATAGTCAGCTCTCCAAGCCAAATCACCATTTTCTCCCTGGCAAATGACTTGGGAATTGAAACAGTCTTAAATAATCCTCTTAATATATAAACAATATCCGTCTCAGACCATGCCACTAGGGTTTATGCTTTCAACGGTAAATATAGTTTTAATTTTAAACTAATCAGGAAATTAATAACATACGTCAAATGCATAACAGTTCTTTGACAGGTCAGAAAATACGTTTGTAAATAAATCTTTCCCGTCGAGAATTGCTCCATAAATTTTATCCAGAAAACTGCAAATTTTATTTTTTAACCTTGGAATCCCAAATGAGGAAGGTTCCTGTTTAGATTTTTTGACCGTTAATATTTATTTATTTATTTCATTGGTGTTTTACGCCGTGCTCAAGAATATTTCACATACGTCACGGCGGCCAGCATTATGGTGGGAGGAAAAAGGGGACAGTCCGGGGGAAACCCACGGCCATCTGCAAGTTGCTGCAGACCTTCCCACTTACTGACCGTTAATACCACAGTATCGTGTGCACCGAGCATTAGATCTCGCTCATCCCTTTCTATTGCCCTCTTTACGAATAATAAATAGCTTTCCCTGAGAAAACGTAGTCCGATAACGTGACACTTTCACATACACATGCATATGAAATCCTTGCCTTTTTTGTCTGGAACACATCAAGCAAATGGGTTTGCAACTATCCATCCAACCGTGCAAATTTATTCCACAAAAACAGCACAGTTAGGATAATGTAAAAGCTGGGTGTTTTTCTTGCCTGAAATATTTGTAATATCACCGTCGCGTTACTGGAACAAATACAGACATACAAAGCTTTTTCAATCATGTTTCTTTTGTTTATCTGTTTTCCATTTTGGTCATTCAAAATATTAATAAAATGAGTTCAGGCATAAAACGCCATTTGATCAATTCAAGAGTACTAATAAATACAGCGTGTTCAGGAACATTGCCACACAAGTGGCTGATGTATTACCAGGTCAAATTCTCTCTGAAGCCATATTGACTTCCAGTATGGATAATTATGGATAATGGTGTCTTTGATCTTGTCTTTAATCTTCTCAAAGGTTTCCCTCGAGGTCATCATGATTTTATCATTTTGAACCTTTTTATTGGGATTCATTCTCCAGTGAATGTTTGAGAGGAGCAATTTCATTGAACGTAAACGCAGATAGCTGATATGTCAGATATGAAGTGATATTATAGCACTGTAGTGACATCATAACACTGGTAACTGTCTTAGTAAATCAACTGATGATGAAGTAAATTAATCATCTGTGTATGAAAGGATATAAGTTGTCTCCAAACCTCGCAATTTCGTCTAATATTTCCATTCCTGGGTTAAAACCCAGGGATAAATAACGGAATTTACCTTCCGGAAAATACGGATACACCTCTGGGTTAACAGAGCATTAAATGTTGTTGAAGCCACAATAAATCAGAATAAATCGTCTATGTTTCACCGCACAGAGAAGTTCACAAATAAAGAGATGTATGCCAAGGCTAAGCTCTTCATGTCGTAACGTATTTCAGAAAAGTTACCACATGTACGAGGGAGGCAATGCGTCTTAAGTTTTGTAATGCAAAATTAAATCACAAATTACGGTTTAACTTTAGAATGTTGGCTTCAGTTTCAACATTTGGAAAATTTATTTTTAAAGGTTTCTTCGTGTCAATGCGATTCGGATGGGAACTTCAACATGCTAGATGACTAAATGTTTGTTAAAGCTTCTACCCCGGCTCATTTTGACGAGGCCACTGTGATCTTTTCTGACGGTGGACAGTATTGTAATTCCATGATCACCAGTCATCGTTTCCGAACAGTAATTTTATTTTAGCAAATCCGCCGCTATCCGATATAACCGCTAAACAGCAAAAATCCCAAACATGCGTTACGTCCTTGATAAGTTGACATGTCTAAAACGGAAATAAGCAAACGTGGTTGACAAAACATAATTTGTCTCCAATCCCAGAGGAGCGTCTAGACTTTCTGTCAGACATTAGTGGAGGTCTAGATAATATAGGATTTATCTTCAGCAGCTTTTTGGAAAACTTGTAAGGCTGTTTTAGTAATGCCTTCATACGGTGTTGGAGAGAATGGCTGGAAATATTAAACGTTTACAAACGAGAATCCGGATATCCGAAATATACGCTTCCATCCTCCAACATTTCCCAAAATAAAAGAAAGAAAACTTTAAAATAAATGATAGGACGTCCTGTTGCTTAGTTTGCCTTCATATAGATTGTTATCTAAGACTAATTTTGAAAATAATTACCCCCATAATTATAATTAAACCACCAAGTTCAGATTACAGGGAAGATGTATGCTACGCTTCATGGAAATACATGTAAGTTCATTTTTTCAGCAAAAATTGTCTGGACAAAATCTGAACACATGTAAAAGCAAAATTACGCAATGTCCTAAACTGGGTTGATTATGAACATAATTGCCATTCAACCTAAGCATGCACAAGTTTAGATGACAGTTTGAGAGGGGATGCACGGACACAAAATTGGGTCTTCAGGCAGACGGACAGACAGGGAGATTCATTTTTCGGCTGAGTTCATGGGGTTAGCTTTTCTCTGCATGTTATGTCGTTGACATTTAGAATTGACATTTAGCCTTGTAGACATGCATCGGTATATTTCACATAATTCTTAGGCCAAATAATACGGAGCCATAAAAATGACATGGTGAGGAAAAAGTTTGAAGAGAAAAATGAATTGACATGGTGAAAAAAGTTTTGCTGGAGTGAGTGAGTGAGTGCTTGGGGTTTAACCTCAACAATTTTTCAGTCATATGACGACGAAGGAATCATTAGGGTGCATGTACGTGTAATGTGCCTCCTTGTTGCAGGACGGATTTCCACCGCTCTTTTATTTAGTGCTGCTTCACTGAGACAACTTACCGAAGGCAAGTAAGCCGCCCCGCCCGAGCCATTATACTGATACGGGTCAACCAGTCGTTGCACTATCCCCTCCATGCTGAACGCCAAGCGAGGAAGTTACAACTTCCTCTTTTAAAGTCTTAGGTGTGACTCGATCAAGAATTGATCCTGGATCTACCGGTCCCGAGTCTTGCAGGAGGAAAAAAAAAGATAAGATGGTGGAAACAATTTTAAGAAGAGAAAATCTTTTTAACCCCGAATTTTAAAGTCGGGGCCCCGAGTTTAAAAGTTGGGGTCCCGACATAATTATAGGTTACCCCATAATCCCATCTATATGTAGGTATACTGTCTCGTCAGTCAGTGCCATTATTCTAAATCTCGATTTAGAGTACAACCTCCAATAAATTCATGGATATGCATGTATAAACTTATCTCAGATAAGATTCCAACATATCTCAACAGTCCTCATACATGTATGTAAGTCCTCATACAAATTTAAGGACTTTGACCCTTACTCATATATAGCTCGTCTTAGTTCTACCTTGGCTGCATGAATTTCATTTTTTTGAACGTCTCACATTTAACTGTTGCAGTTGAGACTGAAAGAAGTGTACCCTATAAGGCCAGGTCTGCATATTGTAAGTTTTACAGTTTCATTTAGTTTATATAATTCTAGTTGAAATCTATTGATTAATAAGCTCGTAGATAATGGGAAGGGCATTTCCCGCCAATGCAAGTCGGTCTGTAGCGGTGTAGTATTGTGCTGTTTTAGTATGTTTCTGTATAGATCTAGTTATACTCATCAAACAAAGACGTGCATGTAGTTCTTAGCGTGGCAGCTGAGAATGTTGTGTTTTTAAACAGGTTAGAAATGACCTGTGTAGACGATCAGGTTCATTGTAAACCCCAGTTTTATTCAACTCATGGTAAATATAAGCGTCATGTCCGACATTCGTATACAATTCTTAGTCCGTAAAGGACGTTCCAAGTCGACAATCGCAAGATCCATTTCCAAAACAACGTTTAATACAACCACACAAAGACAAAGGTGTGTAAGAAATTATACAAATAGAAAAGAAAACCGGTAAGTCCTTAGTTAAAATATGTAGTTATTGGTGAGAAACGCTCGACTGTCGCTGCCATATTGGTTGCTGAATGGCAAACGACCTGTGACTGGTATTAAAGTCGAGGCCCCGACTTTTAAACTCGGGGGTTAAACATTATTTTCTCTCCCAAACATTTTTTTCCACCATGTTATTTTATCTTTCTCTTCCAAAAAACTGTTTTCAAACGTTTTTTTTTTCTCTCTTCAAAAACTTTATTTTCAAAATGTTAGTTTTACGGCTCCGTAAAAACTGATTTGTTATGATATTTATCTCATTAAACCTCTAATATTGTTCTCCTTTTGTTATAACTTTTCTCTGTACTGAACCACCATTCCCTTGTATGCCAGCTGACAACTTGTTGGCCAGATGAAACTAGACAGTTTCCTCAACTTTCAAACATAATGTTGTATTTGAACCAGCCATTTATACTGCATGTAACACTAGCTGCTGCAATCAATTGGCAAGGCTTCAGTCTCATATCGTACTTGAACAAATAGCTTCTTACTTTAAGCTGAAACGTATTTGATGTTTGTTGGGTAAGATTATTTTACCCTAGGTTATTTTGACTTGGTCTCTGTGATCTTCCATTTTGGGAAGATTTTGAGTCTTCATTGCTAGGAGCTCAGACTTTAATAATTTTCAAATGATCTATTCCCTCTTCACTTAGACATATTTTAATCGGTGTATTCTAACATCTCAGGCGTACATGTACATCAGTCAAAGGATCCAGAGAGAAAAAAGTGCTCTTGAGACGTAAGGGATTTCTGAGGAAGAAATCGCTGAGAAGATTGCAAACCATACGTCAGGATGTCTGGAAAACATAATCAATCAAGCTGTTTCCTAGATTATTAAAGGAAGATTTGTTTACAGCATGTTTATATGTGGCTACCTTAAATTTAAGGGATCCTTAAATTTCTGTGACATGAAACCTTTACACTTTGGCTACAGGTTGCAACCAACACCACTGTATAGACGTTCTTACATGTCCTTTCTTAATATCCTTTTACGCCATAACGGCTCTAAATAATACACTCACTTTATACTAAATACGGCTTTGAGTACAGGTACGATTATGTAACGAGGAAGCGAACCATAACTCAATACATCTATCACTCACGGTAAAAGACAGCTGGATCATAGCATCGAACCATATTGTTCTCTGTGGCCATAGCTCAACCTTTTGACTACAGTGGTATCATGGGTCATGATGACCTTCCAAGTGATGATTTATTAAGGTGAACTAATGAACTACGAGGAATCCTCCTCATATATGAGAATAAACAGCTCCATAAATATATAGATAAATAGCTCAATCTCCATGGAGCACGATTTTTTCTTCTTTGAAGGTCCTCACGTATTGTATATGGAGTGATTTCACCAAGGATTTTTTTACGGAGTAGGAAATAAACCTTCCAAACACAGAGCTTTGTCGAATACATTACGCCATTAACTGAACTATACACTCGAGAATGTTCAGCTTCACCTTAATTCTGAGTGACATAAATGTTGCAAATAAATCCCTGGAAGAAAAACATAGGTGTAATTGAGTTTACAATATAAAAACGCGCGCCAAATTTTATTACGTTTGCCTTGGAAAGCCGTACCAGGAAAACAGCTCAAATGCACACAGACTGAGGTCTTGAAATAATTTCCAAAGAAACCTTATATATCCATAGAGGGTGCGTCTTAATAGGTGTTCTTGCTATTCGAAACACCTCTTGAAACACCTCTCGGATTATTATTATTCTTAGTCAGCTCGTAAAATTGCAACAATTTGAAAACTGGTAAAGGTAAAAAAAACTTTCGAGTTTTAATAACGAACATGTGAAGCAACTTTGTGCTGTCTCTTGATTCCGTCCCAGTTTTGTACTTTATATACTTTCTTGGTTCTTTGGTAGTTTGTGTTAAACGTCGGTTTGGGATCTTGCCTTGGAATTGCTGCCCCAGTACGTCCATCATGACCGACGGCTGGTATACGAATGTCTGTTTTGACGCAGAGATTCGTGATTTAGCTGCCATTTTGAACTTTATTGATAACTTTCTCCTAGCTAGCTAAACCTATCGGGATAAACTGTTCCTATACAATTTCTAGATACACAGATTAAAAAATCATTGAGTTTGGTATGCAAGCTGGGCTGTCAATGGCCAAAGAAATTAGCTAAAATATCAGGTCTCTAAAAACTCCCTGATGGTATCGAACAAATATATTTCTGAGAATATCATGACGACAGGATTGTGAATTCCATATTTTTCCCCATTGGAGATGTGGTTTTCACCTAATTACCAACATACTTTTCAGAAATCGTTCGACTTTCATCCAAGTTTCAACATGCATATGCAAGACGGCATGAAACTTTTCCCTGCAGTTTACTGTGGGAACAGTTGCAACAATGTGTTCGTTCTGTATTTTGTTCCCGCTCCAACTTTGAAACGATGTATGTCTTCTGTTTTTTGTTCTCTCTAATATAGTTTTCAGTGCCACGACGATTGTAAATAATGCCTGGCGGTACAGGTTCAACTCCAGTACAATCCTTTCCATCTTCTTCGTTCTTATTTTGACTCTTCAGCATATTACTTATGTAGAGCCGATTCATGGAATTGCTGTCCGCGACAACTATACATACAGCCCATCACTGCTATCTGAGACCAATGTTTACTTTCCTTTCAATGGTCTTCATACAAGTCCCAATGGACAGTGTGTCTAATTGCCTCAGGTTCAAATCCAGATGATTCCTGCCAATTCGTTTTCGCGTTTTTCCTATTATCATGAACTTTATAGACTTCAAGCACCAAGTTGTAAAAAGACTAGTAGCGTAGACCCCGGCAACGCTGTTGGTAACAGCTGTAATCTATATCTGTATTTGTACAAAAAACCAAAACGGTTTTCATAGCAGATTTTACAAGAGGGATAGTTTCAATCTTGACATTATCAGTTATCATTACTTGGGTAGCCTTGTAGCATTTGTTAGATCCTGTGTGTTATGTGAGCGTTTCAGTCAGTCTAGCAGGTTTTTAGACATTTTGCAAAAACTTGTGTGTTAATTTATTCCATTAAACGCCTTCACTCTAAGTTTCGTAAATTTTACTATGGGTGTAGTTCTCATCTTAGTAAATATGGACTGAGCGTACAGAATCTCTGCAAGACTGCTTCACGATTGAGTCTAATTCCGATTAACTCGAACGAATGAATGTTTGGGGTTTAACGACGTACAATTTTTCAGTCACATGATGACGACGAGTCATTAGTCATTAGGTTAATATATTCTTGTGTCAGGGTGAGTCCATGCAGCCAAAGTGCTGCCGCCACTGAATTGTCATACTGAAAACCCCAGACATGACAACACACTCAGTCACGGGTCAACTAGGCCTATTTCCTTGCTCTGACTGCTCAGTGCTGAGCGCAGAACAAAGACGCAGCATGTATCATTTTTAAAGTTTGTCGTATTACTCGACCCGGCTTAAATGTCGGGTCTCCTACTTTGAGTCGGACTCTCTAATCATTAGGCCACTAACCCGATAGATTAACTCGAGGCTAGGGCATTACAGTCATCGTGTTGAATTAAATCGCCACATGGGATACACGAACACAGCGATAACATCGCTACTAAGATACACATTTTATCATCGACACCTTATATACAAGCATGGTACACAGTTTAAATACTGATTTCACACATTCGCTCAGAACATTCCTTGCATCACTGTAATCTGTTGACTGCTTCTCTTTGCATGATTCCATCCCAACTTCTTAATTTACGTACACTTTTTACTTCTTTGGTGGTTTGTGTTAATCGAACTGGCTATGTAGTGTTACGGTATTGAAAACAGCAACAGAAAACAGACTCAGTGACTCAATATTACAATGTAAACAATGGCTTTATATATAAAATGAGACGTACAGTTTTACAGACAGTTCAACAACAACAACATAAAAAAACACATCAGTATTACCGGTCTTTAAAAGTTTCCAGTTCACCTTTGCATCCCAAGGAACGTATTCCAGGAGATCCAACGTAAAGACCATGAGATAAACACACAATTCACACAAGTCACAAATTGTCCTAGTCAGGTACTTCGCCAGGTTAGCGAACGCGAACACAGTACACAGGTTACACAGAACTGGAACAGTCAAGCCTTTGAATGACGTCACACCCGCAGAGCACAACACAGGGTAAACACAGGCATGGAGGTATAATCCACTTTAGAACAGTCACAGCTCCCGCAGAAAGTCACAAACGAGCCGTTCAGAGACGTAGAGTAATGTCACCTTGTGGCAGAACGAACGTCCTTTGCAAAACTGAAAACTTCAGTTTAGAGTCCTTGACGACCTTGTCGGTCAGGTGAGGTCAGCGTGTTAAACAAATTACACAGTCAACACTGTATAATCATAATAAAGATCCGAACACCAATAAACGTGGTCCGCAGACTAACAGTACATGAAAACGTTAAATAGTCATACATAACAGTAGTTATTGACCTTGAACGTCCATTTGTATTTGCGGCTGCAATACCAATTTTTGTTTCGACTCATACATCCACAGATTTACAGAACCACTGCTAAAAATAATTGTTTTTAACTCTAAGTATTGAGAATGCTGACTACATCTTTCGATTGACTCAATTGCCTGTGGTTGGTTATAAATTAGTGGAAAGTGTTTTAAGGTCGAATGAGCCAATGTTGGGAGAAAACTGCTTTAGACTAATCGACCCTTCCATTGTTATGGTATGGTAACCGGTGATGGATTTACTCCACCTCGACTGTATATAAGGCATATCGTTGTGAGACTGTAGCACATACAATGGGCCGGTAATTAGGCAGTCTAATCAGTGATTAGATGGGTTCATATGAAAGACCGCGAGGGGACATCAAGGCGCAATGACCAACCCATGAGCCTCTCAACAGTGCGGAAGCTGTGAGTTCAAGTCCATCTCATGCTGGCTTCTTCTCCGGCCGTTCGTGGGAAGGTATGTCAACAACGTGCGAATTGTCATGGATGTCCCACGGGCTCTACTCAATTTCGACCTACCTTGATGCTGGCTGCCTTCGTATAAGTGAAATGTTCTTCGTATAAGTGAAATGTTCTTGAGTACAGCTTGAAACACAAATTAAATAAATAAATGAATAAATAAGAGATGAAATCCGGCCTCTTGTCATTTCATCTAAGTTAGGATTTAACACCCATCTGTTTACCGTTATCTTGTTCCGAAACATTAGTTATCATTAGTGTAACCACGATATATTCACGTGAAACCCTCGTATTACTGAGTAAACCCTGCCAGTTTTGAAGGTAAAGGTCCACGAGCCGTGTCGGGAAGCAGGTAACGTGCATGACCTCTGGATTCCATGCGATAAACAAACCTTTTATTTTTACTATTAATTCTTAGTATCTCATGTTCATTAGCCAAAGCTAGCTTTGGGACGTCGCCCTGGTCACATTTTTTGATGTTCTTCAGGGAAAAATTCGATATCAGGATTTGCCAGGCAGATGCCTTTTTTTGATGTTTCGAAGATAGAAATGACTCCACGTGGGCAATATATCAGATTTAGTGTAGAGAGTGGTTAGAACCAGGAAACAATTTTGGCTTTCGAAACGAGCATAATATCCTGCAAAACCACAAAAGAAAGCTCTTAGCAAGCTTAAAAAAATCGGGGTGAACCTAGAAAACCCAATTAAGTATGGTTTACGCACATTGTTTAAAAATGTTGGTTAAATATTTAATTACATTGCCGCCTACGAAGTTGTGAAGTTATTGAAATATAGTTTAAAGCATAGAGAGTAAACCAGAGCAGTTGCATCGATGCTATTCACCAAACATATTCGTTGTTCGCATGAGTTTTAAGAAATCATTCTTTCCAGTATAACTGAGGAAGTATCATAACCGTGTATTGTTTAATATTTTCGAAATTGTAAATCTGTGCATATTTCTTTATGGCCACCAAACATTTCCCATTTCCTTTCTACCTGACCGCCTCAGTGGCCTAATGGTTAGACCTGGGATCAATAACAGACTTTAAAAATGGTATTTGTTTCTGCCTTGCTTGTCGCTCCGCACTGAGAGGTTAGAGCAAGGAGACAGGTCTGGCTGACCTAGAGTCAGTATAATGTGATTTGAGTGGGGTGTCATATCTGGTTTCTTTGGCATGATACGCCGGTAGCAGCAGCACTTTGGCGGCATGGACTCCCCATGCCCAAGAAGACGCAGTATATGTGCACACACATAATGACTCCTCATTGCGCGTGTAATTTATGCATTCATGCATAGAAAATAACGTTTGAAGTTCGTGAAAAAACTTAAGATATAAATGGGTTTTCACGAATTTTGGCTTAGTGAAAATTTCAAGGAATTTGTTATGAGTCACACCCTTTTAATTTTTTGTTGAAGGCAAATGCACTTGTTCACTGTTTTACAGAATGTTGCCCTACATCACTTAAATTCAAGTTCCATGGAGCATTGATAAGCCTGATTGTAAAACCTGCTTTCTCTACGTCCAAAAAATTTAGTTAATTTCATTCGTTTTTTAGAATTTCTAGAATTTCCTTAGCTAGATGATCCGTAATGATTAATTGATTACCACCATCGTGCGTAGGAATGCATTATATTTAACTTTTCGGTATCCCATTGATTGTTCTACCTCTAAATAAAAAAAAACTGGGTTAAGTAAACTATGTGTAGCGCTTTACAAGAATGTAATCGATTTCTAAGATCTCAGAACAAAATGCCATTGATTTCTTTCAGTGGTTCTTTAGCACAGGAAAGAAAGTATGTGCGAAGCTAAATCCACATCCCGAAGTAAAAGTATTCGTTACTTAGATGAGTGATGCACCACATCAGTAACAAATGGCGTCCTTTACCACAGACCAAACATAGGTCTGTCATGCATCATGCAGATAAGAACACTAAAGATCAGACCTTTGACAAAAATGGTCGAATCTTTACTATGTACATCAAACCCTCATGAACACGCATCGGTATCATTTCTGCGCGTGCCTGGTGTAAATGTGTAAAGTAAATGAGGACATAACTCCAAAGAACAATGATAAACTCTAGTGAATGATTCATTCATGATAAAAACAACCTTATGAAACACTGAGGCCGCTCTGTAAAGATCTCTAAGATACGTGCAAATCCCACAAAGGAAGAATCACTGGAGAAATATGCTGAAGTAAATTAGCATTGTTTATCATAACTCACGTAAATTATCGTTCCCCAATTGGATAATATCACGTCACGTGAGTTTCAACATTTCGTGATGGTGCACGCTGTGACTTTATTAAAGAAACAAATGCAATGTAGCACGCTAAGCTGCTAACAATGAGATTTTCCTGGGAATAAACCCTTGAGGGTAAACCATACCATTTCCGTTCTGATTGATCCAATTGCATGCATTTTGTGGCTCGGGTTTTTCGCGGTCTAGTGGAAGATATTAATACTTTTTCCCTATTGTAAAATATGTGGATTACGTGTCAGTTCGATCTTGTATGTTCTATCTGTAAAGGTAGTGATTGTTTCAGCTGCATGACGTTCGGTGCTCGCTAAGTTTACAAACGCTCGGTGCGTTGTTTTATTGTCAGTTCTGTAAATAACACTCGCTCTTGAGCTGCGTGCCCTAAAGTCAAACAATGCTGAATACATCCGGAATTAGTTTACGGTAAGAGCTGAACTGTTTTTGGTAGATGGCGTCTGGGCAATGGATTGTTATTACGTGTATCGAAAACATTGTGTGATTTGTTTAGTGGCTAGAAAATTGGCCACATCGGGAACATTTCCAAATTCCTCTCATAGCAGACGGGATAGATATAAGTTGTGAAGTCCCCGATGGAAGGTGGTGGACTACGAGGCACGGCTTAGAACACGAAAGTGAATGTCTTCACGTAGGAGAAAGAAGTACGCTTTAATATGTAGTTGAAAGCGTCTTTTTGGCTTTGCCGGCCGTGTACCCCCGGTGGCCGTTTGCATGTACATTGAGAGATCCCGGTGCGGACCAACGGCTAGCCATCAATAAAGGAACCATTGACGGAAATATCGGCATCCTTCTCACCTTTGCGGGCGACAGGGAAAAATCCCGGCTAATCGGGACAACCCGTTCTCGGATGGCGCCATAGCACCAACAAGACCAGCGTCATCTGAGATAAAAAGGTTATTTAAAAGGCTATGGCGGATGCGGTCAAGCTTCGCGATTTACAAGTCGTCACGCAGGGAATAGAGAAATTGGTCGGGTCTGTTAGACAGGGTCTGGCGACAAGGGAGGTACACCAGACGCAAAGCCTGCTGAATCGTCTGACTGCTCCCAGTGAAAATTAACGAATTGCCTGGTGAGGCTATTCTTGTTTTTTCGCTTTCAGAACGTCATCCGTGGGGTGGAATTACCTGCGCACTTTCTCCTTGATACAGTTCTGCCGTATCACGATCATGTTACATCGCTTGAGCTAGGTTATTTGTCCCAGGACTTGTTTCCCCCAGCTCAATTGCTTTCGCTGAATAACTTGTTGTTGATTTCTTCGTATCAGTGGTACTATGAAAACGTGCAGGTGCGTCCGGTCTGGAGCGGCGAGCTGCTAACGTACGTGGCCACCTTGCTGCTGGGTGGTAATGGCGCCTATGTGGACTGTGAGTTGTGGTCGTGGCTACACCCATACCGTTCTCACGCCATTTTGTAACCCTTACAGTAACGACGCAATCTATAGGTTTTGATACTCGAACTTGGTGGTGTTTCGTCCCAAGCGGCTGCTCTGGACATTCTCCATGGGTGTGCTACGGGAATGTCAAATTAAGTCCCGATCACATCCCGTTCGTCACCAATGTTCTACGTAACTCGTCCAATCGGGCATGTATGGTTAAATTGTCTCAGACTAGCGATATGTCCTCACTATTCGCGGAACTAACGATTGGAGAATTCATTTCGCCGACTTTTGGGGAAGTTATGCCGAGCATTGCGGTGGTTTACCTATACCGTCTCACGGTTTGTGAAGGCGGGCGTGTATTTTACGTTTGTTACGGGAATTGTACGTTCTCTGGCCACGGTTGGGAGATTCGGAGAGTCTTCGCTTTAGCTCATCAGTGTAATTTCAGCTTGGCCAGACTTAGGGTACTCCCGTTGGTGATTTCCCGGCTGCTAAATGAGAGTAAAATAGTCCAGCGGTTACATCAGATTTCATGGTCTGCCCTTGCCAAAGTGACTTATGTCTCACTCCGATAGATCACAGACGGACCAGAGATCTTCGCTACACAGCTGGCCCATGATGTATTGTACGGCGTGTCTCTTTTCATGTCACTGCTTGCCGTTGTTGTTGTTCTGGAATATTGTTTTTATACTTATTGCTATGCCCATTGTAGGCTGTGTTATACTACCTTCAACGGTCTTGTTTCTGATGACACTGGTGACACTTGCGTCTTTGGGGGTTCAAACGTTCATAAAATGTTTCAAGTTACGGGAATTAACAGTTATAGACAAATTCGCTACGGAAATAAGAATGATAAACGACATGATATATGGTTTAAATATAAAATCACGGACAAATATGATAATCGGGATAGTAGGAAATGCGCATGTGCAGCGGATTATGACGATGCATCTGTGATATCGACAAGCAAAACCCTTTACAAGTGGTATAAGAATGTCCGATTTGACGTTTAGACTTTTTTTTTACTTGACCAAATAATGTATTTATTTATTTATTTATTTAATTGGTGTTTTACGCCGTACGCAAGAATATTTCACTTTTTCGACGGCGACTAGCATTATGGTGGGAGGAAACCGGGCAGAGCCCAGTGGAAACCAACGACCATCCGCAGGTTGCTGTAAGACTTGAACTCACAGCGACCGCATTGGTGATAGCCTCCTGTGTCATTACGCTGCGCTAGCGCGCTAACCAACTGAGCCACGGAGGCCCGTTTTTAGAGAGAAGACGTCTTATCTCCGGCTTAGATGTGTCAAACCAAGTGTATGTATTAATGGGCTGATCAGATTTTCAGTATTCTCGTTACTGTGGGTATTCCCATAGGCTAGTAAAGAATACTGACATTAGATTAGGTAAACGCGTTGAATCCTTAGCCACAGGCTAACAATTGACGGTCTACGTGTAATCTGAACGGGAAGTGCATCCCGTTCTGTCAGGGCACAGCATTTAACTGACGTGAAATATACTCTTACCTGTGGAATTTAAGGTACACCTTAACATATGTTTAACAACACACCAAGGGCTACAGTATAGGAAGTAAAATCAGACCAGTGACAAGAGTGTGATAACAGCCAAACAATCACACCTAACTGGTAAAAACAACAATGCACAAACCCCCTAGCTTCAAGGCTTTCGCAGAATTTGGTACAGAAGTGTAGTGATCTATTAGTCGTCACTGGTCTAGAAATACTAGAATTTTTTTTTCAATACTTTTTTCATCACATTTAAGATAAAATCACATTTAAACAAAAAAAAAACAGTTTTCACGCAAAGCTACACTGATAGTGTCAAGTATGTCATGCACAAGAGAACATTGGTTTGATTTCATTTACTAGTGTTATTTATCAACATGCTCAATAATTTTTCAGTTTTGTTATTAACATAGCGGTTATTTTTATAGATCGTAGATAGCGGAGTTCCCGGAGTTGAACATCCAGAGCTGGATTTGAGAACGCGACTGCATTGGTTATGAGTCTGATAATCTTAATTAAGTGTGAGATAATTAGCCGACGCTTTAATTAACTGAGACAGCGGCGCTCCAGGAAAAAAAGAATACATGACTTGAGTCTGATTTTCCGTGATTTACAAATTGATAATGTAAACTTACCCATCTTTCCCAACAAGGAACGTTGAACGCATCTCAGAATAAAACTATCTTAAAATAAAAAAAGAGCAAAATAAACTAAACTATTACTGAAACGGACCCAAAGCCAAAACTGAAACCAAAAATTAAAACGATTTGATATAAAAGAAAAACGAGCAAAAAGAAAAGCGCTAGAAGGATTAAAACTTGATGGGTTGGCGTCCAGTTCCGTGGCAAATTATAACAAGACCTTTAATGTATTCCTGAACGACAAATACAAACAGAAAACTCTTTTTGGTTATCCCTGTCAGATGAATAAAAATTGTACTTGTCACCAGATCCTGAAGTCTGTGAACAACGACCTTGTGCGTCTGACCCCATAAAAGACAGGCATCTTGCCCGCTTGTGACTGTAATCCTCTCCTGAAAGAGAAGCAGCTTACCCGCTAGGGAATAGAATCCTCTCCTAAAAGAGAAGCAGCTTACCCGCTAGGGACTAGGACCCTCTCCTGAAAGAGAAGCAGCTTACCCGCTAGGGACTAGGACCCTCTCCTGAAAGAGAAGCAGCTTACCCGCTAGGGACTAGGATCCTCTCCTGAAAGGGAAGAAGCTTACCCGCTAGGGACTAGAATCCTCTCCTGCAAGAGAAGCAGCTTACCCGCTAGGGACTAGGATCCTCTCCTGAAAGAGAAGCAGCTTACCCGCTAGGGAATAGAATCCTCTCCTAAAAGAGAAGCAGCTTACCCGCTAGGGACTAGGACCCTCTCCTGAAAGAGAAGCAGCTTACCCGCTAGGGACTAGGACCCTCTCCTGAAAGAGAAGCAGCTTACCCGCTAGGGACTAGAATCCTCTCCTGAAAGGGAAGAAGCTTACCCGCTAGGGACTAGGATCCTCTCCTGAAAGGGAAGAAGCTTACCCGCTAGGGACTAGAATCCTCTCCTGCAAGAGAAGCAGCTTACCCGCTAGGGACTAGAATCCTCTCCTGAAAGAGAAGCAGTTTGCCCCTTTTGACTCTTCTGAAAGGGAACCGGCTTACCGGCTAGCGAGGATAACCCTCTTCGAAAGGAAAGGAGGTTAATGGCTGGTGAGTATAATCCTCTCATGAAAAACATGCATCTTATCTGTACCTGTCCAGGATCCTCTCCTGAAAGAAAAGCATCTTATCAGCTTATAACCAGGTTCCTCTCCTGAAGGAGAAGCATTATATAGTAGGAAATGCGCATGTGCAGCGGATTATGACGATGCATCTGTGATATCGACAAGCAAAACCCTTTACAAGTGGTATAAGAATGTCCGATTTGACGTTTAGACTTTTTTTTTTACTTGACCAAATAATGTATTTATTTATTTATTTATTTATTTATTTATTTATTTATTTATGGTATAATAAATACACCAGGATTCTCTCCTGAAAGAGAAGCATCTTACCCGCTAGTGACCAGGATTTTCCACCCTAGAAGGATATAATGTAATATCTTTCATAACAAATAAATCAAAAAACATCTGATCAGTAGTACAGTCGTGTCCATAAAAGGGTCTGAGGAGAAATTTACTGCAGCTGGATAAAGTGCTATCGAACTGTCAAATTTCTATCGTGTAGACAGATATATCTTTACCTCTTTGATATAGGCGACACATAGATGTATCCAAAGTCATTGTGTCTTTGACTTAGCAAGGTTTCAATCTAATTACTTTACATTAACACTTAGGCTCTTATATCATCGATTTGGATTGGAAATAAAAGGTCTTTGATGTTTGTTCGATAAGATTTTACCATCTCGACTTCCTCGTTTTTAATCTTCTGTAATAGACTAGCATATTTTCCTTTCGTCGTGATGGATAATACGACGCGTGCTCAGTAATACTCCAGTACAAAATGAAGCCCTTGTTAATTTGGCATGTCTGAATGGGACAAAATCTAGCGTGATTGAAAAGATTAACGTCACGGCATACTTCAGACTTTCTGTTGGAATGGATTAATCCAGAGGCGTAAAAAAGATGTTCTGGAACACTGGTACGGATGTGTTACTAATGGTTTAAAGAGGTTAACAGTAACTGTAATAACTGTAAACATTACATGTAATAACATTACCATAATTTATTTATTTATTTGATTAGTGTTTTACGCCGTACTCAAGAATATTTCACTTATTCGACCAGCATTATGGTGAGAGGAAACCGGGCACAGCCCGCTGGAAACCCACGACCATCCTCAGGTTGCTGAGAGACCTTCCCACTTACGACCGGAGAGGAAGCAGGCAAGACCTGGAGTTGAACTCCCAGCGACAGCATTGGTGAGAGGCTTCTGGGTCATTACGCTGTGCTAGCGCGCTAACCAACTGAGCCATTACAATAATAACATTACGTGTAATGTTAGCATTCTGATGGTGGGCAAAACATCCCCGAGGCCTTTTTTCTTTGCATTGTTTTAATGTGATTGTATGATAAATGTGATTATAACACAGCTGTAAATTGATACTATTTATGTATTTACACGAACAGTTAAAACAAAACCTGACTGAAGTAAACTGACAAGAGGTTACCAGTATTTCACAGGTTACGTGTAAACATTTACCAGCTATCACACTGGCTTTGCTGCTATGGTTTTACTCTGTATGCTGTACGTAATAATTATATGTTACATTATAATGTAATGGCTAGAAATGTTTAGCCAGTAAAAAAATCGGTATGCGAATACACTGCATGGTTGATTTCTCATAAATCTGTAGAATAAATCCTGCTCTGCTAAGCAATTTTGATCGTTTGACTCTCTTTTCTGTTAATGTTATGTAAACAGCCTTAACATACCCAAGAACGCTTGTAGTTTCACATTTAGAAACTTATGCCCGTAATAGCGGTCAAATTTTCTTAGCACGGTAGGAAGATCCTTCGTCCTCCTTAACCTCGATTTCATGTGAAAACTCCAAAGTTTGATGCCATGTGGTAGCAAGAAATGCAGAAGTTTTCTAGACGTTTAGAGCTGAGATATACATCGAACGGCTACCATCATCCGGGAGAACTGTCATCGAATCTGCTCTAAAAGGTCTCGGCCGAGGAATATCCATCGTTACATTGTCGCACAATTTCACAACTCGTGAGAATAAGGATACCGATTTTCCCGATACTTCCACTACA
Source organism: Liolophura sinensis (assembly GCF_032854445.1). Taxonomy (NCBI): domain Eukaryota; kingdom Metazoa; phylum Mollusca; class Polyplacophora; order Chitonida; family Chitonidae; genus Liolophura; species Liolophura sinensis. The sequence continues at coordinate 6,838,033 of NC_088306.1, read as the reverse complement.
TAATGTCTCTCCATGGACTACAATGCCGAACATACACGAAACTGCATAGTACATTACAAATTCAACCCATTACCTTCAGTAGCAGCCTTTGCTTTTTTTTGTCTTCAAGAAACATGGGACTACGTCAAGCTGTTCATTGAAATATTCACAATTCCACAGAACCCGTGTTCTGCGTGGTCAAGCCCAGTCACTTATTTCGTTTCTCGGAGGCAGCCTGTAGAAGAATAATTAATGAATGCTGTATCCAATCACACCAAAGGCTATGGATCTTAGTACACGTATTTTCAGACAAGACACGGATCGACCAGTTAGTGGACACGATCAAAACTTGGCGATTCTGATTTAATCAGAAACTGTTTCGTAATGTAATGGACAAGCGACCCTTGGGACTTGAACCATCAGCAATTTCATGCCCCAAAAAATATCTTCGTGGCCTGTAAGTTTGACACAGCGTCCTAGGGCCTTTTCATAAAAGAATTCTAAAGGCTAACCCAGTTAGCACAATTTTGTTTAATCCATTTCACAAAGAAAATAATTGGCTATCGAATGAACATTTTTGTTTTAGAATTGAAATATAGCCCGAAACCCTTCGTGAAGCCCTAAGGTGGTTAGAGGGTGTTAGAAGTTTTAGGGGCCTTAGTTTTGAAAGTTTATTCTCCAATTTATTTATTGATTGGAGAAAGAAAGGAATAAAGCCGCTTCTGTCAGAAAATGAAGTCTTTTCAATGTCACTAAAACACATTAGTTATCGTTGTTTCCCTTCGAATGTCCGTTGTATCAGTCATCGCCGTTCGTCCGAAAACTTTGTTAAAAGCGTAAATGAAGAGGAAATTTTTCGTCTTTAATTCTTATTTGTACATACTAATTTAGTGTATTTATATGTTTATACGAATTTAAAAATTATCAACATGGATTGTACTAATCAAATTGCTGCAGCTTTAGATAATTTTAACTTGGTGAAACGGCCTTTCCCCTAAACTCGGGTCATTCCTAAGACTTCAAAAATAACACTTACTGCTGCCTCGCTTGGCGCTCAGCACTAAAAGTTTAGAGCAACTAAACATGACTTCTTTGGCCGGTTTCGGTATAATGCGACTGGCGATGTAATGTCTGGTATCTTCGACATGATACTTCAGTGGCGGCAGCACATTAACGGAATGGACTCGCCCTGTTAGAAAGAAGACAGAGAATATGTAAATACACTTAATGACTCCTCGTCCTCATATGCATGTTTCTTCCAGCACTGATGATTCTGCGCTATAGGCTTCGCAATCACACTCGCCTCACCGTGCATATAAAAGTCTTTAGAAACCTACTCGTATTTCAGCCCGACAGGGGATTTTCAGTCAATTATTGATCTTCCCTTAAAACTGAGTATTTCCTTATTTTGAAACAAATGTTCGGATCCAGTTCATTGCTGGACACAAAGGGCCTCCGTCGACAGGAAGGTTAGGACGCCAGTGCGGCGCAATGATCAACATGCCTTTCACCAATGCAGCCGCTGTCAGTTCAAGTTGAACTCACGTCGGCCTCCTCTCTGGTCGTATGTGTGAAGTTCTGACAGCAACCTGTGGATAGTCGTGGGTTTCCCAAGGGCTCTGCCAGATTTCCTTCCACCATAATGCTGGCCGCTGTCGTACAAGTGAAATATTCTTGAGTATGGTATACCAATCAAATAAATTAATAAATAATTCCTTGATAAGGCATTAAACGGCAGCAATAAACAGTACCGTGAATGGCATTGATGTGCTTTTATCGACACAAACAGGCAATGGAAAGTCACTGTGCTATCAGGCAATACCGATGATAGCGAAAGACGTTTTACAGCCAATGTATCTTATGTTTTTATTGTCTCGCCGCTAACTTTCATAATGCTAATTTTACCTCAAAATGACGGTGTACCTATAACCTTTAAATCGATGTTCAGGGAGTTTTTTTCCCGCTAAGTCTACTATGAAATAATTTTTTTCCATTCACAGCATACAGCCACTTTTCAATGCCATTTTGTCTTCCACTTTTATCAGTATCAGTAATTACGGTGCCTTAGTAAAGTGGAACCTACTTGAGCCGTGAATTATGCATATTTATAAAGGGAAGTTTAGGGCTTTGAAGATTTAACTAGCCTTGACAGGTGATCTTGGACATCGCTAGGTTGAATAAACGAAAATGGGTAAATGCTTCTCAGAAGCAAACTGTAGAAAAATGATAGGGATTTCTGTATCCAGTTTAAATTAGGTTGTAGCCTGGATCATAGCACTTTAAAGAAGAAACATCATGTATGTCCCACTCTGACTAATTTCTGACTCCAGGTTTCAGGCTATCCATCGCCAACTTTATGTCAAAACGTCGTCGTGCCCTGTCACTTTGACGAACAGAGTCCTTGGCTGTCTGGGAGTATCTGGTAACATCTGCGGTTTCTTTTTTCTCAGTGTTTAAGAATCTTGACACTTTAGACTCTTGTTTTTGCCTTAGTCAGGGTTATTAAGAGTACAATGTAAACAGTTCTGTATGTTCTCCACCATGCTATTATTTTGCAAGATAAGACATAAATAGAAGGGATGTAATGACTATATACTCTGGATACCGCACGTTCGGTATATCCCACGTGCTTAGCTCTTAAGGTTATTTAAATGGGTTGGTTGTAACGGTTTAAATCTGGAATCAAATCCAGATTTGCTTATTTTTGACAAACGTCACATTTGAATACCCTTAATCATAATTTCAGATGTCATCGGGTTCGATCTAAACTGTCAGCATCAAAGCCCGAGTTTTCTCGTAGAGTGCTAGTTGACTTAAAATGTATCGCTTGATACATAAGAAAGTCGGTGAGAGAAACACAAAGTCGGTAACATAAGAAAAACCGATCAAATAAATCAAAGCACCACTAACACACACATTTTTGATTAACGACATCTTAAAAACTATAATTTACTGTTTCTCGTTACATAACTGGCACGTTCTCGCTGGCTCACATGGCTAATTGTCTTGTTGAAACTATCAGGCTTTTGGCTAATGGGGTCGCCTGTTCGAATATGGCTCTCAATTATTCTGCTGCAGCTTCATTTTGACATTTTCACAGGGCCTTACGTATTGTTTCTTTAATTCTTACCTCATACTGAAATCTTTTCCTTGATATATTGATATATGCCCGTGTCCCGGTTTTCTTACAAATACGCCACGGTACGCTCTAGCTCACCATATATATTTTATCAAATACATCAAGAAAATGGCTTGGTTTTCTTGTTTGTAACAGTTTTACTACACAGTGTGATTGTTCTGAAGTGATGGGTTTTCTTAAATGTCATCAGGAGCTCAAGCTCAAAACTCCGTAACATTTTTTCCGTCAGATAGATTATTCCTTATTAGTCCTCTAAAGGATCAACCTATCAACAGTGCCAGCTTGTCGGCTGAGTTGCCCTGTGCAAAATTATCCATGGGAAGTGTTGCCGTCAGGTAAACGGACTTGCTGGAACGAAGTGGCAAAATAAGTGACTATCGATCTCCCATATGGGTCCTCAGTCCAGGCGATGTCCCATATCATCAGTTAGCAGACAGTAAATGTCACCCCGACGCCCCAGTATCCTTGAGGTTGAAAGCCTGTTGTTTACAGGCATAATGTTTGAGTAGATTGCTACGATAGTGCGGCGACAGTAAACCAATGAATTGCTTTCCAAGTTGATCAGCACAAAACGCAGTCCCCAAAAAGCCGTTATAGGCAGTTACTGAAGAACACAGAAGCCCGAGTGTGACAGAGCTTATAATCTACCCGGAACAAAGCACCTGCTACATGGTGATGCACGTTCTCAGTTAATATTCCCGAACTCATTATTTTTTTCAACAGAAACATTTGTTTAAACGGGAAACTAGCTATTATGGGGAGAATGACAGTTTGTCATGAAAAGCTTCTAATTTAACCCTGCTTAAGCACATTGGTTTTGGGAGAGAGCCTTACACGATGTATTGTCAGGGTGTGACATCCACGAGCTGTGTATGCGATGCAGACAGTATCCTTGAAAGGATCGGGTTAACTTTAACAATATATGATAACCACTTACCAATTTCTCTGTGTTTGTCAGTACACACATTTCTTAAGAGCTATTCCCGCTCTACTGAAGTAGAGATAAAAACAAAACAAAAGTCTTAGCTATATAATTTAAAAACAAACATATGTATTAAAGCATAGAACAGTTGCGACAGTGCAAATAATACGCCCCCTAACACCATGGACCATGTAGATTATTAAGATTATTTAAGAATTCAGCTTTTTGGTCTTTAAAAACGTCTGTACGTTACGAGGACTGTTAAGCACGGGGGAAAGGGCGGCGATTTACTGCAGGCTGTGGTTTGAATTACAAAATCGCCTCATACATTGCAAACATGAATATATGTATATGTACAGTTCCAATCAGAGCACAAGAAACTTTCTTGATTAGCAATATCTTATTAACTGTCATCAATAAAACCCCTGGACTGCCTCTCTTGACATGTCTGGACGTCTGAATTTAACACATAAATATTTTTAAATTAGCATAACCTCTGACTGGGTCCTATATGTATCAAGCTTTCGGCCAATGAGGTAGCGTGTTCGAATTCAGCTCTCTACTTCGGCTGCAGCTTCACCCTTTCATTTCATGTTATTTCATGTAATGTCATGTAATTTCATTTCCTGGTATGTCTCAAAAAATCCAAATAGTTTTACAGAGATGGCTCATTGGGCAGTTTAACACACACTTGTCTGTTCCATGAGATCATTGCTCTTACGTGATTTCCGGAAAACAGCATCAAAGCATTTTTGACTGTGTAAGTTTTGCTCATATAAAGCAAAAATTCAACACAGTCAACGCCATATTTGATTGTTTGGCATGTATCATAGGAAATAATGTTTTTATACATCTCTACACTTGTAGATCACATATATTTAAAAAATGCCGATTGATTTTCCAATTTTACTTCTAGTTTGAGTTGGATTATTTTGCTTTACAATGCTTTATTATGGTGGCTGTCATTTTTGCTTCGAAAGCCATTTAGTTTCTCGTGGCTTAAACATGTTGTAGCCACGATATATCTGCAGGATTGCCGTAATGGTGTTAAGCCATAATAATTGAATCGGTCGTATCCACGAGGTTCGTCAGGTATCTAATAAAGCCCGTTGGTTTGCGCAACGTACCCTGGATGTCTCCAGTTTAAATTTTGACATTGTAAACTATCACTCTTCGAACAGCAATATACCGAAGGGGCCTGCATCTGGTGCTTACATGTCTCGCCAGGTAGCATTTCTTAGATCCTGCGATTTTACACGATTTTGAAGACGATTTCAATACGGATTTCACTGTCGCCTAAAACATATCTTGCGTCTTTCTAACATCATTGAAAACTGTTAGATGTTAATCTTTGCATGATTCCGTCCTATCTTCGTACTTTATATACTTTCTTAGTTCTTTGGTGGTTTGTGTTATACGCAGTTTGGTATACGGCTGATATACGAAAATTTCCACGTATAGATCCACCCATAAACCGGACCCTAAACTGCTCTGTGCTGAAGCAGACACCGCAAAACATTCGTGAAGACTTTTGAATTCGTGATATTGCAGAGTACTAAATTGGTTTATATTTGGTGTCTTATATCGTACCCAAGACTGATGAGAATGGCAGGAAAATGGAAAGAACTCAACTGATATTCCTTCTACACAAACTTTATCTTGTGCTCGTTTAGCATGATATTTTCTGCCATTTGCGGTATTTTTTTACTGTTTTGGGACAGCACATTTAAAGCGTGCTGTAAACTACGTCAATTAGTTAATGATCTCCAAGTGCGTGTAAAATTAAATAATGCGGACTCGGTAACATAGAAAAATCTGTAATGGATTTGTGCAGAACGTCTCTACGTCTGTGAAATCATGATGTAAAAATCGTACAAATGTTCTCATTGCTTATGGCAAATTGCGCAAAAAAAATGCTGTTCTGTTCTTTGAATGTCAATGGTCTTTTTCTGCACACGTACATGTTCGATGTATTCCTAACGAGGTGCTGACGTCAAAACGATTGTTTTTATGTTGGATTACACGTATTACACAACGTTTTGACATTTAAAATCTTGCAGATCTTGAGAACATATCAATTCAAAACATAATCTGCTTCTATGTCCATTTTTTTCTTCTGGTATGACGTAAACCCCGGCAATGATCTATGTCAGGCCTATAGAGACGTAACATTTACAGTTCACTTGCGTATATACGTATTGATTTTGCACGATTATATATGTGACCAAATGCGACTGTCATCGCGTTAGGCTTCAACCTATACATTGGACATTAAGAGTTGTATATTCATATTGAAAGATAAAATAACCTACAGTTATTAACCTACAGAACTTTTAATATAAATTAACAGTCTTCAAAGTGTTATCCTCTCTAAACTGGTAACCTGTAGTCTGTTTCATGCAGGTTATTCTAATTGGTGATACAATCACAGTCTCGACAAATAATTTGTTTTTGTAATTTTTTATCCAGAGCATACAGATGTTCAACATTATCAATTAATGAACATAGATCTCTTTATTTATATCGTAAATATCAAACTTAAATAAATAAAAATCAAAAACTCGCAAGACCAAAAAGTCTTGATCAGATAATTCGTATCCGGCTGTACATTTTAACACATTACGAAAGGGCTCGCTTCGGTGACCCATGGTTAGAGCGCCCGCCTCGACGTCAGGACTCCTGGGATCATATTATCTTTTAAAAACGGTATTTATTGCCGTCTCGCTTGGTGCTCAGCACACAGAGGTTAAAGCAAGCAAACAGGACTGGTTGGCCCGGTGTTAGCATAATGACTAGTTGGGGTGCCATGTCTTTTGTCTTCGGCATAATGTACTTCAGTGAATGCAGCACTTTGGCGTCATGGACTCGTCCTCCCACAGAAACACACAGTATATGTGTACACACCTAATGACTCCTAGTCGTCATATACCTGCCCAAGTGTGGCGTAAGTGTACATTCATATCCATACATACATACAAACATACAAAAAGTACGAATGCTTGAAATATTTCCCTTCAAGCATTTCTTTCGTCTAAATGTGTATAAGTAGTGCAATGTACATAATATTTCTCAAATCTAAAATCTGAGGGAACCGTTCGGTATTAAAACCTGGGAAAATGGCGATGGTCTTTCTTTCCGTTTAGCAAGAAGATTACCTCATGTCTTTCCTTTGACAGAATGTGCGAAATTTATTCTGATGCCTATGTGGCTTACTCATCTTTAGCCTGTCGTGTTTTAATTACACCACGTTTAATAGCACCTGCGTTCGATACAAACAACACATCCCAAGCTTTCTACACCTTAAAGATACTTCATACTGTGTGGTCATGTATAGGGCTTCATAAGTTGTACTAGAGAAATATCGCCGTGTAAGCTGATCTTCAGTTTTCCGAATTTAGGCGCTCCTTGTGGATTAAACATTCACAAAATAATATGGCAGTAAAATTGTTGAGCGCGGCGTTAAATGAATGAATTGTTGCTTGGGGTTTAACGTCATATAAGCACGACGTAACACCCCAAGCATACATATACAAGATAAACAGGCAGGTCTCTTCCCTACTTCCTTCCTTCCCGTATGATGTATGAAATAAATTCTGAGAATATGTCCTGCTTTGAGCGCCATCGACATCGTGGCTGCTTTATTTTGTACTTGATCCATGGAATTTAGGTGTAACAAGCTGTAAAGGCTTTGACATAAACAATGTAACAAAAGACTTGTGGCACAGAGCGTGTAACTAGAGCACTGACGAAAGTCTGGTCATTGGCAAACGTCCTGAAAATTTCTCTGGCATTGGGCAAGCGATGCTAGGGTGTTTCTGTAACAATGCACCGGCCTGGCAACCTCTTGTTGCCTTAATGTCTTTAAGACTGAATGGGTGAATGTTTGCAATGGATTAAGTGTGACTATCCAATAACGCACAAAACTGGCAAATCAGAGCATGAAGACCCGTAAAATACTCACCACGCAGCACAAGTGCTGCATGGTCCGTGTGCTTCATGTAGGGCGTAATTTGTTCTGCCAATGCGTATTTCGAGGTCTTTTATAACGAGTGTTAATGTAGGATGTACTTGTTTATTCTTATTCGTTCCAACGTTTTTAATATTCTTCAAGCTTTAATGCATAGTAGCTTTTTTGGGCGAGTACAATTGCAATACTACCGAAGTGGCGTTAAGTCACAATCATCCATTAATTACGGATTAAAGTACATATAGATGCGTACTGTTCATCAGAAGTAGAGCAAAACTAGCTTCAGGAAGCAGATCGAGATGCCAACTTTATGTTGCACGCACCCCAAACTGTTATATGAAGCAAATTCGCCAAACTACTCCATGCAGCACACACGCAGACTATCTTACATCACGTGAACACAGCCTTGCTTTTAAGCTATGTAAATGAGCTTGGGGTACGAGTAACATGGCATTGTGTTTCCGGTTTATCTGACATGGGCTATCCCTGGCCTTGTAAGAATTCAAGATCAAAAGTTGATTTATAGTTACCAAGCACCGAAAAATGGCTGTAGTCGTTTAGGTCTGTTAGCACCACTGTTGTAAAAACACTATAGCTTTATATTATCTATTATCTTTTCGAGCAAACAGAAAGCCGCCGTGGCTTAGTTGGTTAGCGCGCTAGTGCAGCGTAATGACCCAGAAGCCTCTCACCAATGTGGTCGCTGTGAGTTCAAGTCCAGCTCATGCTGGCGTCCTGCTGGCGCCGTACTAGGGAAGGTCTGCCAGTAACCTGCGGATAGTTGTGGGTTTCCCCCGGCCTCTGCCCGGTTTCTTCCTACAATAATGCTGGTTGAAAATTTCTTGAGTACGGCGTAAAACACCAATCAAATAAATAAATAAAATCCATTTGGACATGTTCGCTGATTCTACCGGCTTAATGCAACATTGCACTCAAAAAATCTGTTTATTTTATCGGAAATTCTTTTGCCTGCGTGATGCTAGAATATATTCTGCTATTGCAGCAAATGATTATGTGAAATATAACACACATGTTATATTAATTCAACTTAAAAGATTCTATTAGGCTAACATGCGGGATGCCAAGATCCATGTGACGCATGAAAAAATATAGACATTAAAAATCCGAACGACCACATAACAACGATGTAATGATTTTGCTCTTTAAAATCTTCCTGCTGGAATTGTACCAAATGCTTCTTCCGTTCTACCAGGCAATACATCGTTTTTTATTCCGATTTTGTGCAGTTTTTTTATCCATCAACTCGTGGAAATACGCTTTTTGTTGTAATGTCTGCATGTCCATTTTCACGTGTCAGTTTACAGGAGAAACAACATTTTACCAAGCTCTTATGTGAAAAGTCACGATGTGCCGCCCATCTTTCTTCTCTTTATTACATTACGACCTCGGGTGATTTGTTAAAAATAGGGACAAGTGCATTTTTGCGCTGAACCAAGGCATGTAGAGACTACAGCATAGAGAATAAAACCAGGACAGCGACGACAGTGCGACATTTATGTTAATTGCATGTTATCACGCCTCAATGGTCTACAGTTTCTCAGATGGCTATTGTATGTAGTGGCGAAACGGCGAGCAACAGTTGATTCTTGTTCAGGCGCAAGTGTGGACCATTTAAAGTCTACATTGGCTACTACATGAGTATACACTGGGTGTATAATATTATGGACAGTGACTCGGTCTGTGATTAATTATGCCGGAAGGTAAATCTGAATTTATTAAAGCTTACATATAATTTGGGGAAGCCTGATGGTAGACAATACAATTTCTGTCACACACATTGTTATGTATGACTATTTAACGTCTTCATGTACTGTTAGTCTCCGGACCTTTGTGTTATATGTTATAAGCATAACAGGCCCTGATATATATGTACAGCGCGGACCTGGCCGAAAGCACCTTGTTCAAGGCTCTGTTTATTTAACTGGCTGTTCATTGGCTGTTAAACTCTGTGTTTAAAAATAGTTGAATCCACCTGGCACGTATATAAGACGTGTTTTCTGTGCAGAGGGGAGGTATTTTTGCTGCATCCACTGGGAGCCAGGAGAGTGTGCGACGCTCTCGTATCGAGTCCATTATTTTGATATGAGCTGGGGATGCCAGTTTCATTTGGGAGGACAGTTTTTTTTATGCTGGCACCGTTTGTGTACCACAGTAGTACTGATGTCTGGTTTATGTGAATTTCTGCGGAAGTCACGTTTATTGGTGTTCGGATCTTGATTATGATTATACAGTGTGGACTGTGTAATTTGTTTAACACGCTGACCTCACCTGACCGACAAGGTCGTCAAGGACTCTAAACTGAAGTTTTCAGTTTTGCAAAGGACGTTCGTTCTGCCACAAGGTGACATTACTCTACGTCTCTGAACGGCTCGTTTGTGAGCTTCTGCGGGAGCTGTGACTGATCTGAAGTGGATTATACCTCCATGCCTGTATTTACCCTGTGTTGTGCTCTGCGGGTGTGACGTCATTCCAAGGCTTGACTGTTCCAGTTCTGTGTAACCTGTGTACTGTGTTCGTGTTCGCTAACCTGGCGAAGATATCCAAAATGTTCGTAATCAGAATGCAAGAAATTAGACCCACTAGTTCACCATAGTACAAACTCTGCTTTGCTGTTCTTTTTTGTGAATAAGAAAACTGATGTCGTCACTCTGCCTTTTCTCCCACTGGCAACATTTGGTCTATTTGAGATGAAGGCGAAAACGAAACTGTCAAAAAATAAATTTCACTTTGATCAGAAACCAATAGATTCTTCATATATAACATTCATATGAAAGGTTAGACAAAGGATTGACGTCACAAGAAACATTTAAAGTCTTCTAAGAGGAGTACGTTGTATGGTCTTCCCGAATAACTCAGTGGCACAGTGGTATGTTTTAAAGCCGTGGGATCGAATCTTGCTCTACCGTAGGCCGCGCCCTAAAAAGATGATACCCACCACTGTGTTCACAAAATATTGACGTATTTAAATCAATCCTTAAATGCAGCGGCCATAAACCGATGGATTGCGTTCCTAGTTGATCAGCACAAAACGCAGTCCCCAAAAAGCCGTTAAAGGCAGTTACTGAAGAACACAAAAGCCTCTATGTGACATAGCTTGTAATCTACCCGGAACAAAACACCTGCTACATGGTGATGCACGTTCCCAGTTAATATTCCCGAACTCATTATCAACAGAAGCATTTGTTAAAACGGGAAACTAGCTATTATGGGGAGAATGACAGTTTGTCATGAAAAGCTTCTAATTTATCCCTGCTTAAGCACCTTGGTTTTGGAGGAGAGCCTTACATGATGTATCGTCAGGGTGTGATATACAGGTTTATGGTGAAAGATGTGAACGAGCTGTGTCTGCGATACAGACAGGATCCTTCAAAGGACCGGCCTAACTTTAACAATATATGATAGCACTTACCTATTTCTCTGTGTATGTTTGTGCACACCCGTTCCCGCTCTGCTGAAGTAGAAATATAAATAAACGGGGAGTCTTAGTTACATAATTTAAAAACAAACATACGTCTTAAAGCACAGGCAGTAAAAACAGAGTAGTGGCGACAGTGTGGTAGCTGGTAAGCGGTGAAACGTAACCAGTGAAATACAGGTTCTTGTCCATTTATCTCAGCTAGGACACTTCACAAAAGCGCAAATGATTTGCCCTCTAGCACTATGGACCATGCAGCTTTTTAACATTATTTATGAATTCAGATTTTTGGGGTTTGACAGCGGCTGTACGTTACGAGGACTGTCAAGCACGTAGGGAAGGTGGCGATTTACTGCAGGCTGCGGCTTGAATAACAAAATGGCCACGTACATTGCAAACATGAATATATGTATATGTACAGTTCCAATCATAGCACAAGAAACATACACAATTTTGATTAGTAACATCTTATAAACTGCCATCAATAAAACTCCTTGACTGCCTCTCTTGACATGTCTGGACGTCTGAATTTAACACATAAATGTTTTTACATTAGCATAATCTCTGACTGGGTCCTACATGTATCAAGCCTTCGGCCAATGTGGTCGCGTGTTCGAATTCAGCTCTCTACTTCGGCTGCAGCTTCACCCTTTCATTTCATGTAATTCTTACACTCATGGTATTTCTCAAAAAGCCCAAATAGTTTTACAGAGATGGCTCATTGGGCAGTTTAACACACACTTGTCTGTCCCACGGAGCATTGCTCCTAGGTGATTTCCGGAAAACAGCATCAAAGCATTTTTGACTATGTCAGCTATTTTCATATAAAGCAAAAATTCAACACAGTCAACGCCATATTTGATTGTTTGGCATGTATTATAGGAAATAATGTTTTTATACATCTGTACACTTGTAGATCACATATATTGAAAAATGCCGATTGATTTTCCAATTTTACTTCACGTTTGAGTTGGATTATTTTGCTTTACAATGCTTTATTATGGTGGCTGTCATTTTTGCTTCGAAATCCATTCATTTTGTCGTGGCTTAAACATGTTGTAGCCACGATATATCTGCAGGATTGCCGTAATGATTTGGCTGTTTCCACGAGGTTCGTCAGGTATCTAATAAAGCCCGTTGGTTTGCGCAACGTACCCTGGATGCCTCCAGTTTAAATTTTGACATTGTAAACTATCACTCTTCGGACAGCAATATACCGAAGAGGCATGTATCTGGCGCGTACATATCTTGCCAGGTAGCATTTCTTAGATCCTGCGATTTTACACGATTTTGAAGACGATTTGAATACGGATTTCACTGTCGCCTAGAACATATCTTGCGTCTTTCTAACATCATTGAAAACTGTTAGATGTTAATCTTTGCATGATTCCGTCCTATCTTCGTTCTTTATATACTTTCTTAGTTCTTTGGTGGTTTGTGTTATACGCAGTTTGGTATACGGCTGGTATACGAAAGTTTCCACGTATAGATTCACCCATAAACCGGACCCCAAACTCCTCTGTGCTGAAGCAGACACCGCAAAACATTCGTGAAGACTTTTGAATTAGTGATAATGCAGAGTACTAAATTAGTTTATATTTGGTGTCTTATATCGTACCCAAGACTGATGAGAATGGCGGGAAAATGGAAAGAATTCAACTGATATTCCTTCTACACAAACTTTATCTTGTGCTTTGTGTCGTTTAGCATGATATTTTCTGCCATTTGCCGTATTTTTTTAATGTTTTGGGACGGCACATTTAAAGCGTGCTGTAAACTACGTCAATTAGTTAATGATCTCCAAGTGCGTGTAAAATTAAATAATGCGGACTCGGTAACATAGAAAAATCTGTAATGGATTTGTGCAGAACGTCTCTACGTCTGTGAAATCATGATGTAAAAACCGTACAAATGTTCTCATTGCTTTTGGCAAATTGCGCAAAAAAAAATGCTGTTCTGTTCTTTGAATGTCAGCGGTCTTTTTCTGCACACGTAAATGTTCGATGTATTCCTAACGGGGTGCTGACGTCAAAACGATTGTTTCTATGTTGGATTACACGTATTACACAACGTTTTTGACATTTAAAATCTTGCAGATCTTGAGAACATATCAATTCAAAATATAATCTGCTTCTATGTCCAGTTTTTTTTTCTGGTATGACGTAAACCCCGGCAATTATCTATGTCAGGCCTATAGAGACATAACATTTACAGTTCACTTGCATATATACTTATTGATTTTGCACGATTATATCTGTGACCAAATGCGACTGTCATCGCGTTAGGCTTCAACCTATACATTGGACATTATGAGTTGTATATTCATATTGAAAGATAAAATAACCTACAGTTATTAACCTACAGAGCTTTAAATATAAAGTAACCCCGTTATCAAAGTGTCATCCTCTCTAAACTGGTAACCTGTAGTCTGTTTCATGCAGGTTATTCTAATTGGTGATACAATCACAGTCTCGACAAATAATTTGTTTTTGTAATTTTTTATCCAGACCATACAGATGTTCAACATTATCAATTAATGAACATACATCTCTTTACCTATATCGTAAATATCAAACTTAAATAAATAAAAATCAACTCGCAACACCATAAGTCTTGATCAGATAATTCGTATCCGGCTGTACATTTTAACACATTACGAAAGGGCTCGATTCGGTGACCCATGGTTAGAGCGCCCGCCTCGACGTCAGGACTCCTGGGATCATATTATCTTTTAAAAACGGTATTTATTGCCGTCTCGCTTGGTGCTCAGCACACAGAGGTTAAAGCAAGCAAACAGGACTGGTTGGCCCGGTGTTAGCATAATGACTAGTTGGGGTGCCATGTCTTGTGTCTTCGGCATAATATAGTTCAGTAACTTTAGCACTTTGGCGTCATGGACTCGTCCTACCACAGAAACACCCAGTATATGTGTACACACCTAATGACTCCTAGTCGTCATATACCTGCCCGAGTGTTGCGTAAGTGTACATTCATATCCATACATACATACAAACATACAAAAAGTACGAATGCTTGAAATGTTTCCCTTCAAGCATTTCTTTTGTCTGAATGTGTATAAGTAGTGCAATGTACATAATATTTCTCAAATCTAAAATCTGAGGGATCCGTTCGGTATTAAAACCTGGGAAAATGGCGATGGTCTTTCTTCCCGTTTAGTATAAAGATTACCTCGTGTCATTCCTTTGACAGAATGTGCGAAATTTATTCTGATGACTATATGGCTTACTCAACTTTAGCCTGTCGTGTTTTAATAACACCACGTTTAATAGCACCTGCGTTCGATACAAACAACACATCCCAAGCTTTCTACACCTTAAAGATACTTCATACTGTGTGGTCATGTATAGGGCTTCATAAGTTGTACTAGAGAAATATCACCGTGTAAGCTGATCTTTAGTTTTCCGAATTTAGGCGCTCCTTGTGGATTAAACATTCACAAAATAATATGGCAGTAAAATTGTTGAGCGCGGCGTTAAATGAATGAATTGTTGCTTGGGGTTTAACGTCATATAAGCACGACGTAACACCCCAAGCATACATATACAAGATAAACAGGCAGGTCTCTTCCCTACTTCCTTCCTTCCCGTATGATGTATGAAATAAATTCTGAGAATATGTCCTGCTTTGAGCGCCATCGACATCGTGGCTGCTTTATTTTGTACTTGATCCATGGAATTTAGGTGTAACAAGCTGTAAAGGCTTTGACATAAACAATGTAACAAAAGACTTGTGGCACAGAGCGTGTAACTAGAGCACTAACGAAAGTCTGGTCATTGGCAAACGTCCTGAAAATTTCTCTGGCATTGGGCAAGCGATGCTAGGGTGTTTCTGTAACAATGCACCGGCCTGGCAACCTCTTGTTGCCTTAATGTCTTTAAGACTGAATGGGTGAATGTTTGCAATGGATTAAGTGTGACTATCCAATAACGCACAAAACTGGCAAATCAGAGCATGAAGACCCGTAAAATACTCACCACGCAGCACAAGTGCTACATGGTCCGTGTGCTTCATGTAGGGCGTAATTTGTTCTGCCAATGCGTATTTCGAGGTCTTTTATAACGAGTGTTAATGTAGGATGTACTTGTTTATTCTTATTCGTTCCAACGTTTTTAATATTCTTCAAGCTTTAATGCATAGTAGCTTTTTTGAGCGAGTACAATTGCAATACTGCCGAAGTGGCGTTAAGTCACAATCATCCATTAATTACGGATTAAAGTACATATAGATGCGTACTGTTCATCAGAAGTAGAGCAAAACTAGCTTCAAGAAGCAGATCGAGACGACAACTTTATGTTGCACGCACCCCAAACTGTTATATGAAGCAAATTCGCCAAACTACTCCATGCAGCACACACGCAGACTATCTTACATCACGCGAACACTGACTTGCTTTTAAGCTATGTAAATGAGATTGGGGTACGAGTAACATGGCATTGTGTTTCCGATTTATCTGACATGGGCTATCCCTGGCCTTGTAAGAATTCAAGATCAAAAGTTGATTTATACTTACCAAGCACCGAAAAATGGCTGTAGTCGTTTAGGTTTGTTAGCACCACTGTTGTAAAAACACTATAGCTTTATATTATCTATTATCTTTTCGAGCAAACAGAAAGCCTCCGTGGCTTAGTTGGTTAGCGCGCTAGTGCAGCGTAATGACCCAGAAGCCTCTCACCAATGTGGTCGCTGTGAGTTCAAGTCCAGCTCATGCTGGCGTCCTGCTGGCGCCGTACTAGGGAAGGTCTGCCAGTAACCTGCGGATAGTTGTGGGTTTCCCCCGGGCTCTCCCCGGTTTCTTCCTACAATAATGCTGGTTGAAAATTTCTTGAGTACGGCGTAAAACACCAATCAAATAAATAAATAAAATCCATTTGGACATGTTCGCTGATTCTACCGGCTTAATGCAACATTGCACTCAAAAAATCTGTTCATTTTATCGGAAATTCTTTTGCCTGCGTGGTGCTAGAATATATTCTGCTATTGCAACAAATGATTATGTGAAATATAACACACATGTTATATTAATTCATATAATTCATATATAACATTCATATGAAAGGTTAGACAAAGGATTGACGTCACAAGAAACATTTAAAGTCTTCTAAGAGGAGTACGTTGTATGGTCTTCCCGAATAACTCAGTGGCACAGTGGTATGTTTTAAAGACGTGGGATCGAATCTTGCTCTACCGTAGGCCGCGCCCTAAAAAGATGATACCGACCACTGTGTTCACAAAATATTGACGTATTTAAATCAATCCTTAAATGCAGCGGCCATAAACCGATGGATTGCGTTCCTAGTTGATCAGCACAAAACGCAGTCCGCAAAAAGCCGTTAAAGGCAGTTACTGAAGAACACAAAAGCCTCTATGTGACAGAGCTTGTAATCTACCCGGAACAAAACACCTGCTACATGGTGATGCACGTTCTCAGTTAATATTCCCGAACTCATTATCAACAGAAGCATTTGTTAAAACGGGAAACTAGCTATTATGGGGAGAATGACAATTTGTCATGAAAAGCTTTTAATTTATCCCTGCTTAAGCACCTTGGTTTTGGAGGAGAGCCTTACATGATGTATCGTCAGGGTGTGATATACAGGTTTATGGTGAAAGATGTGAACGAGCTGTGTCTGCGATACAGACAGGATCCTTCAAAGGACCGGCCTAACTTTAACAATATATGATAGCACTTACCTATTTCTCTGTGTATGTTTGTGCACACCCGTTCCCGCTCTGTTGAAGTAGAAATATAAATAAACGGGGAGTCTTAGTTACATTTAAAAACAAACATACGTCTTAAAGCACAGGCCGTAAAAACAGAGTAGTGGCGACAGTGTGGTAGCTAAGCGGTGAAACGTAACCGGTGAAATACAGGTTCTTGTCCATTTATCTCAGCTAGGACACTTCACAAAAGCGCAAATGATTTGCCCTCTAGCACTATGGACCATGCAGCTTTTTAACATTATTTATGAATTCAGCTTTTTGGGGTTTGACAGCGGCTGTACGTTACGAGGACTGTCAAGCACGTAGGGAATGTGGCGATTTACTGCAGGCTGCGGCTTGAATAACAAAATGGCCACGTACATTGCAAATATGAATATATGTATATGTACAGTTCCAATCATAGCACAAGAAACATACACATTTTTGATTAGTAACATCTTATAAACTGCCATCAATAAAACTCCTTGACTGCCTCTCTTGACATGTCTGGACGTCTGAATTTAACACATAAATGTTTTTACATTAGCATAATCTCTGACTGGGTCCTACATGTATCAAGCCTTCGGCCAATGTGGTCGCGTGTTCGAATTCAGCTCTCTACTTCGGCTGCAGCTTCACCCTTTCATTTCATGTAATTCTTACACTCATGGTATTTCTCAAAAAGCCCAAATAGTTTTACAGAGATGGATCATTGGGCAGTTTAACACACACTTGTCTGCTCCATGGGGGCATTGCTCTTACGTGATTTCCGGTAAATCAGCATCAAAGCATTTTTGACTGTGTGAGTTTTGCTCATATAAAGCAAAAATTCAACAGAGTCAACGCCATATTTGATTGTTTGGCATGTATCATAAGAAATAATGTTTTCATACATCTCTCCACTTGTAGATCACATATATTGAAAAATGTCGATTGATTTTCCAATTTTACTTCACGTTTGAGTTGGATTATTTTGCTCTACAATGTTTTATTATGGTGGCTATCATTTTTGATTCGAAAGCCATTTATTTTCTCGTGGTGTAATCATGTTGTAGCCACGATATATCTGCAGGATTGCCGTAATGGTGTTAAGCCATAATAAATGATTCGGCTGTTTGCACGAGGTTTGTCAAATATATAACAAATCTCGATGGTTTACGCAACGTTCCCTGGATTTCTCCAGTTTAAATTATGACATTGTAAACTATCACTCTTAGGACAGCAATATACCGAAGAGGCCTGCATCTGGCGCGTACATATCTCACCTGGTAGCATTTGATAGATCTTGCGATTTGACACGATTTTGAAGACGATTTGAATACGGATTTCACTGTCGCCTAGAGCATAACTTGTCTTTCCAACATCATCGAAAACGCCTAGCAGCTCATCTTTGCATGATTCCGTCCCATGTTCGTACTTCATATACTTTCTTAGTTCCTTGGTGGTTTGTGTTATACGTAATTTGGCATACGCCTGATATACGAATGTGTCCACGCATAGATCCACCCATAAACCGGATCCCAAACTGCTCTGTGCTGAAGCAGAAGCTGGAAAACATTCGTGAAGACTTTTGAATTCGTGATATTGCAGAGTACTAAATTAGTTTATATTTTGTGTCTAATATCGTTCCCAGGACTTAAGAGAATGGCGGTGAAATGGAAAGAACCAAACTGATATCCTACACAAACTTTATCTTGTGCTCGTTTAGGAAGATATCTTCTGCCATTTTCAGCATTTTAACTGTTTGGGACAGCACATTTAAAGCGTGCTGTAAACTACGTCAGTTAGTTAATGATCTCCAAGTGAGTGTAAAATTAAATAATGCGGATTCGCTAACATAGAAAAACCTGTAATGGATTTGTGCAGAACGTCTCTACGTCTGTGAAATCATGATGTACTAACCGTACAAATGTTCTCATTGCTTATGGCAAATTGCGCAAAAAATGCTTTTCTGTTCTTTGAATGTCAACGGTCTTTTTCTGTACACGTAAATGCTCGATGTATTCCTAACGGGGTGGTGACGTCAAAACGATTGCTTTTACGTTGGAGTACACGTATTACGCAACGTTTTTGACATTTAAAATCTTGCAGATCTTGAGAACATATCAATTCAAAATATAATCTGCTTCTATGTCCATTTTTTCTTCTGGTATGACGTAAACCCCGGCAATGATTTATGTCAGGCCTATAGAGACATAAGATTTAAAGTTCAATTTATTTAAAACAGCAAAAGAACATAACGGGATGCATATATACGTAGGCCTAGGCCTATACATTTGACATTAAGAGTTATATACTCATACTGCAAAATAAAAAAACCTACAGTTATTAACCGACAGAGATTTTAATATAAAGTAACCCCGTTATCAAAGTGTCATCCTCTCTAAACTCGTAACCTGCAGTCTGTCTCATGCAGGTTATTCTAATTGGTAATAAAAAACAGTCTCGTCAGACAGACAATTTTTTTTTATTTTTTATATAGAGTATACACATGTTTAACATTATCAATAAATCAGCATATATCTCTTTACCTATATCGTAAACATCAAACTTAAATAAAAAAAAATTAAAAACTTGCAAGACAAAAAGTCTTACCAATCAGATGAACATTTTAACACATTACGAAAGGGCTCGCTTCGGTGGCCCATGGTTAGAGCGCCCGCCTCGACGTCAGGACTCCTGGGATCATATTATGTTTTAAAAACGGTATTTATTGCCGTCTCGCTTGGTGCTCAGCACACAGAGGTTAAAGCAAGCAAACAGGACTGGTTGGCCCGGTGTTAGCATAATGACTAGTTGGGGTGCCATGTCTTGTCTCTTCGGCAAGATATACTTCAGTGACTTCAGCACTTTGGCGTCATGGACTCGTCATACCACAGAAACACACAGTATATGTGTACACACCTAATGACTCGTAGTCGTCATTTACCTGCCCAAGTGTGGCGTAAGTGTACATTCATGTCCATACATGCATACAAACATACATACATACATACATACATACATACATACATACATACATACACACATACATACATAAATAGACACATACATACATACATAGGGGCCTCCGTGGCTCAGTCGGTTAGCGCGCTAGCGCAGCGCAGTGACCCAAAAGCCTCTCACCAATGCGGTCGCTGTGAGTTCAAGACGAGCTTATGCTGATGGTCTCTTCAGCAACCTGCGGATGGTCGTGGGTTTCCCCCGGGCTCTTTCCGGTTTCCACCCACCATAATGCTGGCCGCCGTCGCATAAGTGAAATATTCTTGAGTACGGCGTAAAACAACAATCAAAAAAAAAACTAAAAACAAAAACATACACACATACACACATACACACATGTACGAATGCTTGCAAAATTTCACCTCAAGCACTTGTTTCGTCTGAATGTGTATAAGTGGTGCATTTAAATAAAATTTCTGAAATCTAACATCTGAGGGATCTGTTCGTTATTAAAACCTGGCAAAATGGCAATGATCTTTCATGGAGTTAAGCAAGGCGATTACCTTATGTCGCTCCTTTGACAGAATTTGCGAAATTTATTCTGATGACTAAATAGATTACTCATCTTTAGCCTGTCGTCTTTTAATAACACCACCTGCGTTCGATACCTTAAAGATACTTCATTATGTGTGGTCCTGTATAGCGCTTCATAAGTTCTACTAGAGAAATATCACCCTGTAAGCTGATCTTTAGTTTTCCGAATTTAGGCGTTCTTTGTAGATTGAACATTCACAAAATAATATTGCAGTAAAAGTGTTGAGCACGGCGGTAAATACATGAATTATTGCTTAACGTCATACAAGCACAACGTAACACCCCGATCATACATATACATGATAAAAAGGCAGGTCTGTTCCTTCCTTCCTTCCTGACCGGCCCGGATAGCACAGTTGGTAGAGCGTCCGCTTCGGGACTGGTAGATCCAGGATCAATCCTTGATCGAGTCACACCTAAGACTTTAAAAGAGGAAGTTGTAACTTCCTCGCTTGGCGTTCAGCATGAAGGGGATAGTGCAACGACTGGTCGACCCGTATCAGTATAATGGCTCGGGCGGGGTGACTTACTTGCCTTCGGTAAGTCGTCTCAGTGAAGCAGCACTAAATAAAAGAGCCGTGTAAATCCGCCCTGCAACAAGAAGGCACATTACACGTACATGCACCCTAATGATTCTTTCGTCGTCATATGACGAAATTATTGAGTACGACGTTAAACCCCAAGCACTCACTCACAGACTCCTTCCTTCCCGCATGATGTATGAATTCAATTCTGAGAATATGTCCTGCTTTGAGCGCCATCGAAATCGTGGCTGCTTTATTTGGTACTTAATCCATGAAATTTAGATGTAGCAAGTTGTAAAGGCGCTGACATAAACAATGTAACAAAAGATTTACAGCACAGAGCGTGTAACTAGAGCACTGACGATAGTGTGATCATTGGCAAACTTCTTGAAAAATTTTGCAAGCGATGATAGGGTGTTTCTGTGACAATGCACCGGCCTGGCAACCTCTTGTTGCCTTAATGTCTTTAAGACCGAATGGGTGAATGTTTGCAATGGATTAAGTGTGACTATCCAATAACGCACAAAACTGGCAAATCAAAGCATGAAGAGCCGAAAATACTCATCACGCAGCACAAGGGCTACATGGTCCGTGTGCTTCATGTAGGGCGTAATTTTTTCTGCCAATGCGGATTTCGAGGTCAATTATATCAAGTGTTAATGTAGGATGCACTTGTTTATTCTTATTCGTTCCAACGTTTTAAATATTCCACAAGCTTTAATGCATAGTAGCTTTTTTGAGCGAGTACAATTGCAATACTGCCGATGTGGCGTTAAGTCACAATCATCCATTAATTATGGATTAAAGTACATATAGATGCGTACTATTCATCTGAAATAGAGCAAAACTAGCTTCAAGAATCAGATCGAGACGCCAACTTTATGTTGCACGCACCCCAAACTGTTATATGAAGCAAATTTGCCAAACTACTCCACGCAGCACACACGCAGACTGTCTTACATTACGTGAACACTGCTTTGCTTTTAAGCTATGTAAATGAGATTGGGGTACGAGTAACATGGCATGGTGTTTCCGGTTTATCTGACATGGGCTATCCCTGGCCCTATAAGAATTCAAGATCAAAAGTTGATTTATTCTTACCAAGCACCGAAAAATGGCTGTAGTCGTTTAGGTCTGTTAGCACCACTGTTGTAAAAACACTATAGCTTTATATTATCTATTGTCTTTTCGAGCAAACAGGAAGCCTCCGTGGCTTAGTTGGTTAGCGCGCTAGTGCAGCGTAATGACCCAGAAGCCTCTCACCAATGTGGTCGCTGTGAGTTCAAGTCCAGCTCATGCTGGCGTCCTGCTGGCGCCGTACTAGGGAAGGTCTGCCAGTAACCTGCGGATAGTTGTGGGTTTCCCCCGGCCTCTGCCCGGTTTCTTCCTACAATAATGCTGGTTGAAATATTCTTGAGTACGGCGTAAAACACCAATCAAATAAATAAATAAAATCCATTTGGAAATGTTCGCTGATTCTACCGGCTTAATGCAACATTGCACTGTTCTGTTCATTTTATCAGAAATTCTTTTGTCTGCGTGATGCTAGAATATTTTCTGCTATTGCAACAAATGATTGTGTGAAATATAACACACATGTTATATTAATTCAACTTAAAAAATTCTATTAGGCTAACATGCGGGATGCCAAGATCCATGTGACGCATGAAAAAATATAGACATTAAAAATCCGAACGACCACATAACAACGATGTAATGATTTTGCTCTTTAAAATCTTCCTACTGGAATTGTACCAAACTCTTCTTCCGTTGTACCAGGCAATACATCGTTTTTTATTCCGAATTTGTGCACTTTTTTATCTATCAACTCGTGGAAATACGCTCTTTATTGTAATGTCTGCATGTCCATGTTCACGTGTCAGTTTGCAGGAGAAACAACATTTTACCAAGCTCTTATGTGAACAGTCACGATATGCCGCCTATCTTTCTTCTCTTTATTACATTACGACTTCGGGTGATTTGTTAAAAATAGGGACAAGTGCATTTTTGCGCTGAACCAAGGCATGTAGAGACTACAGCATAGAGAATAAAACCAGGACAGCGACGACAGTGCGACATTGATGTTAATTGCATGTTATCACGCCTCAATGGTCTACAGTTCCTCAGATGGCTATTGTGTGTAGTGGCGAAACGGCGAGCAGCAGTTGATTCTTGTTCAGGCGCAAGTGTGGACTCTTTAAAAGTCTACATTGGTTAATACATGAGTATACACTGGGTGTATAATATTATGGACAGTGACTCGGTCTGTGATTAATTATGCCGGAAGGTAAATCTGAATTTATTGAAGCTTACATATAAATTGGGGAAGTCTGATATTAGACAATACAATTTCTGTCACACACATAAACAGGCCTGGAGATATCCAAAATGTTCGTAATCAGAATGCCACAAGTTAGAACCACTAGTTCACCTTAGTACAAACTCTGCTTTGCTGTTCTTTTTTTGTGAAAAAGAAAACTGATGTCGTCACTCTGCCTTTTCTCCCACTGGCAACATTTGGTGTATTTGAGATGAAGGCGAAAACGAAACTGTCAAAAAATAAATGTCACTTTGATCAGAAACCAACAGATTCTTCATATATAACATTCATATGAAAGGTTAGACAAAGGATTGACGTCACAAGAAACATTTAAAGTCTTCTAAGAGGAGTACGTTGTATGGTCTTCCCAAATAACTCAGTGGCACAGTGGTATGTTTTAAAGCCGTGGGATCGAATCTTGCTCTTATGTACGCCGCGCCCTAAAAAGATGATACCCACCGCTGTGTTCAGAAAATATTGACGTATTTAAACCAATCCTTAAATGCAGCGGCCATAAACCGATGGATTGCTTTCCTAGTTGATCAGCACAAAACGCAGTCCCCAAAAAGCCGTTAAAGGCAGTTACTGAAGAACACAAAAGCCTCTGTGTGACAGAGCTTGAAATCTACCCGGAACAAAACACCTGCTACATGGTGATGCACGTTCCCAGTTAATATTCCCGAACTCATATTTTTTATCAACAGAAACATTTGTTTAAACGGGAAACTAGCTATTATGGGGAAAATGGCAGATTGTCATGAAAAGCTTCCAATTTATCCCTGCTTAAGCACCTTGGTTTTGGAGGATTGCCTTACGTGATGTATCGTCAGGGTGTGATATACAGGTTAATGGTGAAAGATGTGAACGAGCTGTGTATGCGATATAGACAGGATTATTCAAAGGACCGGCCTAACTTTAACAATATATGATACCACTTACCTATTTCTCTGTGTATGTTTGTGCACACCTGTTCCCGCTCTGCTGAAGTAGAAATCTAAACAAACAGGAAGTCTTAGTTACATAATTTAAAAACAAACATACGTCTTAAAGCACAGGCAGTAAAAACAGAGTATTGGCGACAGTGTGGTAGCTGGTAAGCGGTGAAACGTAACCAGTGAAATACAGCTTCTTGTCCATTTATCTCAGCTAGGACACTTCACAAAAGCGCAAATGATTTGCCCTCTAGCACTATGGACCATGCAGATTTTTAACATGTAGCTTCATGTACAGCGGCTGTACGTTACGAGGACTGTCAAGCACGTAGGGAAGGTGGCGATTTACTGCAGGCTGCGGCTTGAATAACAAAATCGCCTCATACATTGCAAACATGAATATTTGTATATGTACAGTTCCAATCATAGCACAAGAAACATACACATTTTTGATTAGTAACATCTTATAAACTGCCATCAATAAAACCCCTTGACTGCCTCTCTTGACATGTCTGGAGGCCTGAATTTAACACATGAATGTTTTTACATAAGCATAATCTCTGACTGGGTCCTACATGTATCAAGCCTTCGGCCAATGAGGTAGCGTGTTCGAATTCAGCTCTCTACTTCGGCTGCAGCTTCACCCTTTCATTTCATGTAATTCTTACACTCATGGTATGTCTCAAAAAGTTCAAATAGTTTTACAGAGATGGCTCATTGGGCAGTTTACCACACACTTGTCTGTCCCACGGAACCTTTCTCCTAGGTGATTTCCGGAAAACAGCATCAAAGCATTTTTGACTATGTAAGCTATTTTCATATAAAGCAAAAATTCAACACAGTCAACGCCATATTTGATTGTTTGGTAGGCATCATAAGAAATAATGCTTTCATACATCTCTCCACTTGTAGATCACATATATTTGAAAAATGCCGATTGATTTTCAAATTTTACTTCAAGTTTGGGTTGAATTTTTTTGCTCTGCAATGTTTAATAATGGTGGATGTCATTTTTGCTTCGAAATCCATTCATTTTGTCGTGGCTTAAACATGTTGTAGCCACGATATACCTGCAGGATTGCCGTAATGGTGTTAAGCCATAATAAATGATTCGACTGTTTCCACGAGGTTTGTCGGTTTACGCAACGTACCCTGGATGTCTCCAGTTTAAATTATGACATTGTAAACTATCCCTCTTCGGACAGCAATATACCGAAGAGGCCTGCATCTGGCGCTTACATATCTCACCAGGTAGCATTTGATATAATTTGCGATTTGACACAATTTGAAGACGATTTGAATACGGATTTCACTGTCGCCTAGAGCATAACTTGTCTTTCCTACATCATCGAAAACGCCTAGCAGCTCATCTTTGCATGATTCCGTCCCATGTTCGTACTTCATATACTTTCTTAGTTCCTTGGTGGTTTGTGTTATACGTAATTTGGCATACGCCTGATATACGAATGTGTCCACGCATAGATCCACCCATAAACCTGACCCCAAACTGCTCCGTGCTGAAGCAGAAGCCGGAAAACATTGGTGAAGAATTTTGAATTCGTGATATTGCAGAGTACTAAATTGGTTGATATTTGGTGTCTAATATCGTATCCAGGTCTTAAGAGAATGGCGGGGAAATGGAAAGAACCGAACTGATATCCTACACAAACTTTATCTTGTGCTCGTTTAGCAAGATATCTTCTGCCATTTTCAGCATTTTAACTGTTTGGGACAGCGAATTTAAAGCGTGCCGTAAACTACGTCAGTTAGTTAATGAACTCCAAGTGAGTGTAAAATTAAATAATGCGGATTCGTTAATATGGAAAAAGCTGTAATGGATTTGTGCAGAACTTCTCCGCGTCTGTGAAATCATGAGGTAAAAAACGCACACATGTTCTCATTGTTTATGGCAAATTGCGCAAAAATGTTTTTCTGTTCTTTGAGTGTCAACGGTCTTTTTCTGCACACGTAAATGTTCGATGTATTCCTAACGGGGTGCTGACGTCAAAACGATTGCTTTTATGTTGGATTACACGTACTACGCAAAGATTTTGACATTTAAAATCTTGCAGATCTTGAGAACATATCAATTTAAAACATAATCTGCTTCTATGTCCATTTTTTTCTTCTGGTATGACGTAAACCCCGGCAATGATCTTTGGCAGGCCTATAGAGACATAACATTTACAGTTCACTTGCGTATATACGTATTGATTTTGCACGATTATATATGTGACCAAATGCGACTGTCATCGCGTTAGGCTTCAACCTATACATTGGACATTAAGAGTTGTATATTCATATTGAAAGATAAAATAACCTACAGTTAATAACCTACAGAGCTTTTAATATAAATTAACAGTCTTCAAAGTGTTATCCTCTCTAAACTGGTAACCTGTAGTCTGTTTCATGCAGGTTATTCTAATTGGTGATACAATCAGTCTCGACAAACAATTTGTTTTTGTAATTTTTTATCCAGAGCATACAGATGTTCAACATTATCAATTGATGAACATACATCTCTTTACCTATATCGTAAATATCAAACCTAAATAAATGAAAATGAAAAACTCGCAAGACCAAAAAGTCTTGATTAGATAATTCGTATCCGGCTGTACATTTTAACACATTACGAAAGGGCTCGCTTCGGTGACCCATGGTTAGAGCGCCCGCCTCGACGTCAGGACTCCTGGGATCATATTATCTTTTAAAAATGGTATTTATTGCCGTCTCGCTTGGTGCTCAGCACACAGAGGTTAAAGCAAGCAAACAGGACTGGTTGGCCCGGTGTTAGCATAATGACTAGTTGGGGTGCCATGTCTTTTGTCTTCGGCATAATATACTTCAGTGACTGCAGCACTTTGGCGTCATGGACTCGTCCTACCACAGAAACACACAGTATATGTGTACACACCTAATGACTCCTAGTCGTCATATACCTGCCCGAGTGTTGCGTAAGCGTGCATTCATATCCATACATACATACAAACATACAAAAAGTACGAATGCTTGAAATGTTTCCCTTCAAGCATTTCTTTCGTCTGAATGTGTATAAGTAGTGCAATGTACATAATATTTCTCAAATCTAAAATCTGAGGGAACCGTTCGGTATTAAAACCTGGGAAAATGGCAATGGTCTTTCCTCCCGTTTAGTATAAAGATTACCTCATGTCTTTCCTTTGACAGAATGTGCGAAATTTATTCTGATGACTATATGGCTTACTCAACTTTAGCCTGTCGTGTTTTAATAACACCACGTTTAATAGCACCTGCGTTCGATACAAACAACTCATCCCAAGTTTTCTACACCTTAAAGATACTTCATTCTGTGTGGTCATGTATAGGGCTTCATAAGTTGTACTAGAGAAATATCACCGTGTAAGCTGATCTTCAGTTTTCCGAATTTAGGCGCTCCTTGTGGATTAAACATTCACAAAATAATATGGAAGCAAACTTGTTGAGAGCGGCGTTACATGAATGAATTGTTGCTTGGGGTTAAACGTCATACAAGCACGACGTAACACCCCAAGCATACGTATACAAGATAAACAGGCAGGTCTATTCCCTACTTCCTTTCTTTCCCGTATGATGTATGAAATAAATTCTGAGAATATGTCCTGCTTTGAGCGCCATCGACATCGTGGCTGTTTTATTTTGTACTTGATCCATGGAATTTAGGTGTAACAAGCTGTAAAGGCTTTGACATAAACAATGTAACAAAAGATTTACGGCACAGAGCGTGTAACTAGAGCACTGACGATAGTGTGATCATTGTCAAACCTCCTGAAAATTTCTCTGGCATTGGGCAAGCGATGCTAGGGAGTTTCTGAAACAATGCACCGGCCTGGCAACCTCTTGTTGCCTTAATGTCTTTAAGACTGAATCGGTGAATGTTTGCAATGGATTAAGTGTGACTATCCAATAACGCACAAAACTGGCAAATCAGAGCATGAAGAGCCGTAAAATACTCACCACGCAGCACAAGTGCTACATGGTCCGTGTGCTTCATGTAGGGCGTAATTTGTTCTGCCAAAGCGTATTTCGAGGTCTTTTATAACGAGTGTCAATGTAGGATGTACTTGTTAATTCTTATTCGTTCCAACGTTTTTAATATTCTTCAAGCTTTAATGCACAGTAGCTTTTGTGAGCGAGTACAATTACAATACTGCCGAAGTGGCGTTAAGTCACAATCATCTATTATTACGGATTAAAGTACATATAGATTCCTACTATTCATCTGAAGTATAGCAAAACTAGCTTCAAGAATCAGATCGAGACGCCAACTTTATGTTCCGCGCACCCCAAACTGTTATATGAAGCAAATTCGCCAAACTACTCCATGCAGCACACACGCAGACTGTCTTACATCACGTGAACACTGCTTTGCTTTTAAGCTATGTAAATGAGCTTGGGGTACGAGTAACATGGCATGGTGTTTCCGGTTTATCTGACATGGGCTATCCCTGGCCCTGTAAGAATTTAAGATCAAAAGTTGATTTATACTTACCAAGCACCGAATAATGGCTGTAGTCGTTTAGGTCTGTTAGCACCACTGTTGTAAAAACACTAAAGCTTTATATTATCTATTGTCTTTTCGAGCAAACAGAAAGCCTCCGTGGCTTAGTTGGTTAGCGCGCTAGTGCAGCGTAATGACCCAGAAGCCTCTCACCAATGTGGTCGCTGTGAGTTCAAGTCCAGCTCATGCTGGCGTCCTGCTGGCGCCGTACTAGGGAAGGTCTGCCAGTAACCTGCGGATAGTTATGGGTTTCCCCCGGCCTCTGCCCGGTTTCTTCCTACAATAATGCTGGTTGAAAAATTCTTGAGTACGGCGTAAAACACCAATCAAATAAATAAATAAAATCCATTTGGAAATGTTCGCTGATTCTACCGGCTTAATGCAACATTGCACTCAAAAAATCTGTTCATTTTATCAGAAATTCTTTTGTCTGCGTGATGCTAGAATATTTTCTGCTATTGCAACAAATGATTGTGTGAAATATAACACACATGTTATATTAATTCAATTTAAAAGATTCTATTAGGCTAACATGCGGGATGCCAAGATCCATGTGACGCATGAAAAAATATAGACATTAAAAATCCGAACGACCACATAACAACGATGTAATCATTTTGCTCTTGGAAAGCTTCCTGCTGGAATTGTACCAAATGCTTCTTCCGTTCTACCAGGCAATACATCGTTTTTTATTCCGATTTTGTGCACTTTTTTATCCATCAACTCGTGGGAATACGCTTTTTATTATAATGTCTGCATGTCCATGTTCACGTGTCAGTTTGCAGGAGAAACAACATTTTACCAAGCTCTTATGTGAACAGTCACGATGTGCCGCCTATCTTTCTTCTCTTTATTACATTACGACTTCGGGTGATTTGTTAAAAATAGGGACAAGTGCATTTTTGCGCTGAACCAAGGCATGTAGAGACTACAGCATAGAGAATAAAACCAGGACAGCGACGACAGTGCGACATTGATGTTAATTGCATGTTATCACGCCTCAATGGTCTACAGTTCCTCAGATGGCTATTGTGTGTAGTGGCGAAACGGCGAGCAGCAGTTGATTCTTGTTCAGGCGCAAGTGTGGACTCTTTAAAAGTCTACATTGGTTACTACATGAGCATAAACTGGGTGTATAATATTATGGACAGTGACTCGGTCTGTGATTAATTATGCCGGAAGGTAAATCTGAATTGATTGAAGCTTACATATAATCTGGGGAAGTGTGATGGTAGACAATACAATTTCTGTCACACACATAAACAGGCCTGGAGATATCCAAAATGTTCGTAATCAGAATGCCACAAGTTAGAACCACTAGTTCACCTTAGTACAAACTCTGCTTTGCTGTTCTTTTTTTGTGAAAAAGAAAACTGATGTCGTCACTCTGCCTTTTCTCCCACTGGCAACATTTGGTGTATTTGAGATGAAGGCGAAAACGAAACTGTCAAAAAATAAATTTCACTTTGACCAGAAACCAATAGATTCTTCATATATAACGTTCATATGAAAGGTTAGACAAAGGATTGACGTCACAAGAAACATTTAAAGTCTTCTAAGAGGAGTACGTTGTATGGTCTTCCCGAATAGCTCAGTGGCACAGTGGTATGTTTTAAAGCCGTGGGATGGAATCTTGGTCTACCGTACGCCGCGCCCTAAAAAGATGATACCCACCGCTGTGTTCACAAAATATTGACGTATTTAAACCAATCCTTAAATGCAGCGGCCATAAATCGATTTATTGCTTTCCTAGTTGATCAGCACAAAACGCAGTCCCCAAAAAGCCGTTAAAGGCAGTTACTGAAGAACACAAAAGCCTCTGTGTGACAGAGCTTGAAATCTACCCGGAACAAAACACCTGCTACATGGTGATGCACGTTCCCAGTTAATATTCCCGAACTCATATTTTTTATCAACAGAAACATTTGTTTAAACGGGAAACTAGCTATTATGGGGAAAATGGCAGATTGTCATGAAAAGCTTCTAATTTATCCCTGCTTAAGCACCTTGGTTTTGGAGGATTGCCTTACGTGATGTATCGTCAGGGTGTGATATACAGGTTTATGGTGAAAGATGTGAACGAGCTGTGTATGCGATACAGACAGGATCCTTCAAAGGACCGCCTAACTTTAACAATATATGATAGCACTTACCTATTTCTCTGTGTATGTTTGTGCACACCCGTTCCCGTTCTGCTGAAGTAGAAATCTAAACAAACAGGAAGTCTTAGTTACATAATTTAAAAACAAACATACGTCTTAAAGCACTGGCAGTAAAAACAGAGTAGTGGCGACAGTGTGGTAGCTGGTAAGCGGTGAAACGTAACCAGTGAAATACAGCTTCTTGTCCATTTATCTCAGCTAGGACACTTCACAAAAGCGCAAATGATTTGCCCTCTA
Organism: Liolophura sinensis; assembly: GCF_032854445.1. Classification (NCBI taxonomy): domain Eukaryota; kingdom Metazoa; phylum Mollusca; class Polyplacophora; order Chitonida; family Chitonidae; genus Liolophura; species Liolophura sinensis. The sequence continues at coordinate 6,806,641 of NC_088306.1, read as the reverse complement.
GCACTATGGACCATGCAGATTTTTAACATGTAGCTTCATGTACAGCGGCTGTACGTTACGAGGACTGTCAAGCACGTAGGGAAGGTGGCGATTTACTGCAGGCTGCGGCTTGAATAACAAAATCGCCACGTACATTGCAAACATGAATATATGTATATGTACAGTTCCAATCATAGCACAAAAAACATACATTTTTGATTAGTAACATCTTATGAACTGCCATCAATAAAACCCCTTGACTGCCTGTCTTGACATGTCTGGAGGTCTGAATTTAACACATGAATGTTTTTACATTAGCATAATCTCTGACTGGGTCCTACATGTATCAAGCCTTCGGCCAATGAGGTCGCGTGTTCGAATCCAGCTCTCTACTTCGGCTGCAGCTTCACCCTTTCATTTCATGTAATTCTTACACTCATGGTATGTCTCAAAAAGTCCAAATAGTTTTACAGAGATGGCTCATTGGGCAGTTTAACACACATTTGTCTGTCCCACGGAACATTGCTCTTACGTGATTTCCGGAAAACAGCATCAAAGCATTTTTGACTATGTAAGCTATTTTCATATAAAGCAAAAATTCAACAGAGTCAACGCCATATTTGAGTGTTTGGTAGGCATCATAAGAAATAATGTTTTCATACATCTCTCCACTTGTAGATCACATATATTTGAAAAATGTCGATTGATTTTCAAATTTTACTTCAAGTTTGAGTTGGATTATTTTGCTCTACAATGTTTAATTATGGTGGCTGTCATTTTTGCTTTGAAAGCCATTTAGTTTCTCGTGGCTTAATCATGTTGCAGCCACGATATATCTGCAGGATTGCCGTAATGGTGTTAAGCCATAACAAATGATTCGGCTGTTTCCACGAGGTTTGTCGGTTTGCGCAACGTACCCTGGATGTCTCCAGTTTAAATTATGACATTGTAAACTATCACTCTTCGGACAGCAATATACCGAAGAGGCCTGCATCTGGTGCGTACATATCTCGCCAGGTAGCATTTCTTAGATCCTGCGATTTTACACGATTTTGAAGACGATTTGAATACGGATTTCACTGTCGCCTAGAGCATAACTTGTCTTTCCAACATCATCGAAAACGCCCAGCAGCTCATCTTTGCATGATTCCGTCCCATGTTCGCACTTTATATACTTTCTTAGTTCCTTGGTGGTTTGTGTTATACGTAATTTGGCATACGCCTGATATACGAATGTGTCCACGCATAGATCCACCCATAAACCTGACCCCAAACTGCTCCGTGCTGAAGCAGAAGCCGGAAAACATTGGTGAAGACTTTTGAATTCGTGATATTGCAGAGTACTAAATTGGTTCATATTTGGTGTCTTATATCGTATCCAGGACTTAAGAGAATGGCGGGGAAATGCAAAGAACCGAACTGATATCCTACACAAACTTTATCTTGTGCTCGTTTAGCAAGATATCTTCTGCCATCTTCAGCATTTTAACTGTTTGGGACAGCGAATTTAAAGCGTGCCGTAAACTACGTCAGTTAGTTAATGATCTTCAAGTGAGTGTAAAATTAAATAATGCGGATTCGGTAATATGGATAAAGCTGTAATGGATTTGTGCAGAACTTCTCCGCGTCTGTGAAATCATGAGGTAAAAACTGTACAAATGTTCTCATTGCTTATGGCAAATTGCGCAAAAAATGCTTTTCTGTTCTTTGAGTGTCAACGGTCTTTTTTCTGCACACGTACATGTTCGATGTATTCCTAATGGGGTGGTGATATCAAAACGATTGCCTTTACGTTGGTTTACAAGTACTACGCAAAGTTTTTGACATTTAAAATCTTGCAGATCTTGAGAACATATCAATTCAAAATATAATCTGCTTCTATGTCCATTTTTTCTTCTGGTATGACGTAAACCCTAGCAATGATTTATGTCAGGCCTATAGAGACATAAGATTTAAAGTTCAATTTATTTAGAACAGCAAAAGAACATAATGGGATGCATATATACGTACTGATGTTGTACGATAATACCTGTGCCCAAATGATACTGTTATGACGTTAGGCCTAGGCGTATACATTTGACATTAAGAGTGATATAATCATACTGCAAAATAAATAACCTACAGTTATTAACCGACAGAGATTTTAATATAAAGTAACCCCGTTATCAAAGTGTCATCCTCTCTAAACTGGTAACCTGCAGTCTGTCTCATGCAGGTTATTCTAATTGGTAATAAATAACAGTCTCGCCAGACAGACAAGTTTTTTCTTATTTTTTATATAGAGCATACACATGTTTAACATTATCAATAAATCAGCATATATCTTTTTACCTATATCGTAAACATCAAACTTAAATAAAAAAAAAATTAAAAACTCGCAAGACAAAAAGTCTTACCAATCAGATGAACATTTTAACACATTACGAAAGGGCTCGCTTCGGTGACCCATGGTTAGAGCGCCCGCCTCGACGTCAGTTCTCCTGGGATCATATTATCTTTTAAAAATGGTATTTATTGCCGTCTCGCTTGGTGCTCAGCACACAGAGGTTAAAGCAAGCAAACAGGACTGGTTGGCCCGGTGTTAGCATAATGACTAGTTGGGGTGCCATGTCTTTTGTCTTCGGCATAATATACTTCAGTGACTGCAGCACTTTGGCGTCATGGACTCGTCCTACCACAGAAACACACTGTATATGTGTACACACCTAATGACTCCTAGTCGTCATTTACCTGCCCAAGTGTGGCGTAAGTGTACATTCATATCCATACATACATACAAACATACACACATACATACATAAATAGACACTTATATACATACATACATACGGGCATCCGTGGCTCAGTCGGTTAGCGCGCTAGCGCAGCGCAGTGACCCAGAAGCCTCTCACCATTGCGGTCGCTGTGAGTTCAAGACGAGCTTATGCTGAAGGTCTCTTCAGCAACCTGCGGATGGGCGTGGGTTTCCCCCGGGCTCTGTCCGGTTTCCACCCAACATAATGCTGGCCACCGTCGCATAAGTGAAATATTCTTGAGTACGGCGTAAAACAACAATTAAAAAAAAAAAAAAAAAAAAAAAAATACACACATACACACATGTACGAATGCTTGCAAAATTTCACCTCAAGCACCTGTTTCGTCTGAATGTGTATAAGTGGTGCATTTAAATAAAATTTCTGAAATCTAACATCTGAGGGATCTGTTCGATATTAAAACCTGGGAAAATGACAATGATCTTTCATGGCGTTGGGCAAGGCGATTACCTTATGTCGCTCCTTTGACAGAATTTGCGAAATTTATTCTGATGACTAAATGGATTACTCATCTTTAGCCTGTCGTCTTTTAATAACACCACCTGCGTTCGATACCTTCAAGATACTTCATTATGTGTGGTCCTGTATAGCGCTTCATAAGTTCTACTAGAGAAATATCACCCTGTAAGCTGATCTTTAGTTTTCCGAATTTAGGCGCTCTTTGTAGATTGAACATTCACAAAATAATCTTGCAGTAAAAGTATTGAGCACGGCGTTAAATACATGAATTATTGCTTGGGGTTTAACGTCATACAAGCACAACGTAACACCCCGATCATACATATACATGATAAAAAGGCAGGTCTGTTCCTTCCTACCTTCCCGCATGATGTATGAATTCAATTCGGAGAATATGTCCTGCTTTGAGCACCATCGAAAACGTGGCTGCTTTATTTGGTACTTAATCCATGGAATTTAGATGTAACAAGCTGTAAAGGCGCTGACAGAAACAATGTAACAAAAGACTTACAGCACAGAGAGTGTAACCAGAGCACTGACGATAGTGTGATCATTGGCAAACTTCTTGAAAAATACTGCAAGCGATGCTAGGGAGTTTCTGTGACAATGCACCGGCCTGGCAACCTCTTGTTGCCTTAATGTCTTTAAGACTGAATGGGTGAATGTTTGCAATGGATTAAGTGTGACTATCCAATAACGCACAAAACTGGCAAATCAGAGCATGAAGAGCCGAAAATACTCACCACGCAGCACAAGTGCTGCATGGCCCGTGTGCTTCATGTAGGGCGTAATTTGTTCTGCCAATGCGTATTTCGAGGTCAATTATAACAAGTGTTAATGTAGGATGCACTTGTTTATTCTTATTCGTTCCAACGTTTTAAATATTCTACAAGCTTTAATGCACTGTAGCATTTTGAACGAGTACAATTGCAATACTGCCGAAGTGGCGTTAAGTCACAATCATCCATTAATTGCGAATCAAAGTACATCTAGATGCGTACTATTCATCTGAAGTATAGCAAAACTAGCTTCAAGAAGCAGATCGAGACGCCAACTTTATGTTGCACGCACCCCAAACTGTTATATAAAGCAAATTCGCCAAACTACTCCATGCAGCACACACGCAGACTATCTTACGTCACGTGAACACTGCTTCGCTTTTAAGCTATGGAAATAAGCTTGGGGTACGAGTAACATGGCATGGTGTTTCCGGTTTATCTGACATGGGCTATCCCTGACCTTGTAAGAATTGAAGATCAAAAGTTGATTTATACTTACCAAGCACCGAAAAATGGCTGTAGTCGTTTAGGTTTGTTAGCACCACTGTTGTCAAAACACTATAGCTTTATATTATCTATTGTCTTTTCGAGCAAACAGAAAGCCTCCGTGGCTTAGTTGGTTAGCGCGCTAGTGCAGCGTAATGACCCAGAAGCCTCTCACCAATGTGGTCGCTGTGAGTTCAAGTCCAGCTCATGCTGGCGTCCTGCTGGCGCCGTACTAGGGAAGGTCTGCCAGTAACCTGCGGATAGTTTTGGGTTTCCCCCGGACTCGGTTTCTTCCTACAATAATGCTGGTTGCCGTCGTACAAGTGAAATATTCTTGAGTACGGCGTAAAATACCAATCAAATAAATAAATAAAATCCATTTGGACATGTTCGCTGATTCTACCCGCTTAATGCAACATTGCACTCAAAAAATCTGTTCATTTTATCAGAAATTCTTTTGTCTTCGTGATGCTAGAATATATTCTGCTATTGCAACAAATGATTGTGTGAAATATAACACACATGTTATATTAATTCAACTTAAAAGATTCTATTAGGCTAACATGCGGGATGCCAAGATCCATGTGACGCATGAAAAAATATAGACATTAAAAATCCGAACGACCACATAACAACGATGTAATGATTTTGCTCTTTAAAATCTTCCTGCTGGAATTGTACCAAATGCTTCTTCCGTTCTACCAGGCAATACATCATTTTTTATTCCGATTTTGTGCAGTTTTTTTATCCATCAAATCGTGGAAATACGCTTTTTATTGTAATGTCTGCATGTCCATGTTCACGTGTCAGTTTACAGGAGAAACAACATTTTACCAAGCTCTTATGTGAAAAGTCACGATGTGCCGCCTATCTTTCTTCTCTTTATTACATTAGGACCTCGGGTGATTTGTTAAAGATAGGGACAAGTGCATTTTTTACGCTGAACCAAGGCATGTAGAGACTACAGCATAGAGAATAAAACCAGGACAGCGACGACAGTGCGACATTGATGTTAATTGCATGTTATCACGCCTCAATGGTCTACAGTTCCTCAGATGGCTATTGTATGTAGTGGCGAAACGGCGAGCAGCAGTTGATTCTTGTTCAGGCGCAAGTGTGGACTCTTTAAAAGTCTACATTGGTTAATACATGAGCATACACTGGGTGTATAATATTATGGACAGTGACTCGGTCTGTGATTAATTATGCCGGAAGGTAAATCTGAATTTATTGAAGCTTACATATAATCTGGGGAAGTCTGATGGTAGACAATACAATTTCTGTCACACACATAAACAGGCCTGGAGATATTCAAAATGTTCGTAATCAGAATGTCACAAATTAGACCCACTAGTTCACCTTAGTACAACCTCTGCTTTGCTGTTCTTTTTTGTGAAATAAGAAAACTGATGTCGTCACTCTGCCTTTTCTACCACCGGTAACATTTGGGGTATTTGAGATGAAGGCGAAAACGAAACTGTCAAAAAATAAATTTCACTTTGATCAGAAACCAATAGATTCTTCATATATAACTTTCATATGAACGGTTAGACAAAAGATTGACGTCACAAGAAACATTTAAAGTCTTCTAAGAGGAGTACGTTGTATGGTCTTTCCAAAAAGCTCAGTGACACAGTGGTATGTTTTAAAGCCGTGGGTTCGAATCTTGCTTTACCGTACGCCTCGCCCTAAAAAGATGATACCCACCGCTGTGTTCACAAAATATTGACGTATTTAAATCAATCCTTAAATGCAGCGGCCATAAACCGATGGATTGCGTTCCTAGTTGATCAGCACAAAACGCAGTCCCCAAAAAGCCGTTAAAGGCAGTTACTGAAGAACACAAAAGCCTCTGTGTGACAGAGCTTGTAATCTACCCGGAACAAAACACCTGCTACATGGTGATGCACGTTCTCAGTTAATATTCCCGAACTCATATTTTTTATCAACAGAAACATTTGTTTAAACGGGAAACTAGCTATTATGGGGAAAATGACAGTTTGTCATGAAAAGCTTCTAATTTATCCCTGCTTAAGCACCTTGGTTTTGGAGGATTGCCTTACGTGATGTATCGTCAGGGTGTGATATACAGGTTTATGGTGAAAGATGTGAACGAGCTGTGTATGCGATACAGACAGGATCCTTCAAAGGACCGGCCAAACTTTAACAATATATGATAGCACTTACCTATTTCTCTGTGTATGTTTGTGCACACCTGTTCCCGCTCTGCTGAAGTAGAGATATAAACAAACGGGACGTCTTAGTTACATAATTGAAAAACAAACATACGTCTTAAAGCACAGGCAGTAAAAACAGAGTATTGGCGACAGTGTGGTAGCTGGTAATTGGTGAAACGTAACCGGTGAAATACAGCTTCTTGTCCATTTATCTCAGCTAGGACACTTCACAAAAGCGCAAATGATTTGCCCTCTAGCACTATGGACCATGCAGATTTTTAACATGTAGCTTCATGTACAACGGCTGTACGTTACGAGGACTGTCGTAGGGACGTGAAGGTGGGAAGGTGGCGATTTACTGCAGGCTGCCGCTTGAATAACAAAATCGCCACGTACATTGCAAACATAAATATATGTATATGTACAGTTACAATCATAGCACAAGAAACATACACATTTTTGATTAGTAACATCTTATAAACTGCCATCAATAAAACCCCTTGACTGCCTCTCTTGACATGTCTGGAGGTCTGAATTTAACACATGAAAGTTTTTTACATTAGCATAATCTCTGACTGGGTCCTACATGTATCAAGCCTTCGGCCAATGAGGTAGCGTGTTCGAATCCAGCTCTCTACTTCGGCTGCAGCTTCACCCTTTCATTTCATGTAATTCTTACACTCATGGTATGTCTCAAAAAGTCCAAATAGTTTTACAGAGATGGCTCATTGGGCAGTTTAACACACACTTGTCTGTCCCACGGAACCTTGCTCCTAGGTGATTTCCGGAAAACAGCATCAAAGCATTTTTGACTATGTAAGCTATTTTCCTATAAAGCAAAAATTCAACACAGTCAACGCCATATTTGATTGTTTGGTAGGCATCATAAGAAATAATGTTTTCATACATCTCTCCACTTGTAGATCACATATATTTGAAAAATGTCGATTGATTTTCAAATTTTACTTCAAGTTTGAGTTGGATTTTTTTGCTCTACAATGTTTAATTATGGTGGCTGTCATTTTTGCTTCGAAAGCCATTTAGTTTCTCGTGGTGTAATCATGTTGTAGCCACGATATATCTGCAGGATTGCCGTAATGGTGTTAAGCCATAATAAATGATTCGGCTGTTTCCACGAGGTTTGACGGTTTGCGAATCGTACCCTGGATGTCTGCAGTTTAAATTATGACATTGTAAACTATCCCTCTGCGGACAGCAATATACCGAAGAGGCCTGCATCTGGCGCGTACATATCTCGCCAGGTACCATTTGATAGATCTTGCGATTTGACACAATTTGAAGACGATTTGAATACGGATTTCACTGTCGCCTAGAGCATAACTTGTCTTTCCAACATCATCGAAAACGCCTAGCAGCTCATCTTTGCATGATTCCGTCCCATGCTCTTTATATACTTTCTTAGTTCCTTGGTGGTTTATGTTATACGTAATTTGGCATACGCCTCATATACGAATGTGTCCACGCATAGATCCACCCATAAACCTGACCCCAAACTGCTCTGTGCTGAAGCAGAAGCCGGAAAACATTGGTGAAGACTTTTGAATTCGTGATATTGCAGAGTACTAAATTGGTTGATATTTGGTGTCTTATATCGTATCCAGGACTTAAGAGAATGGCGGGGAAATGGAAAGAACCGAACTGATATCCTACACAAACTTTATCTTGTGCTCGTTTAGCAAGATATCTTCTGCCTTTTTCAGCATTTTAACTGTTTGGGACAGCGAATTTAAAGCGTGCCGTAAACTACGTCAGTTAGTTAATGATCTCCAAGTGAGTGTAAAATTAAATAATGCGGATTCGGTAATATGGATAAAGCTGTAATGGATTTGTGCAGAACTTCTCCGCGTCTGTGAAATCATGAGGTTAAAAAAAGCACACATGTTCTCATTGCTTATGGCAAATTGCGCAAAAAATGCTTTTCTGTTCTTTGAGTGTCAACGGTCTTTTTCTGCACACGTACATGTTCAATGTATTTCTAACGGGGTGGTGACGTCAAAACGATTGCTTTTACGTTGGATTACACGTACTACGCAAAGTTTTTGACATTTAAAATCTTACAGATCTTGAGAACATATCAATTCAAAATATAATCTGCTTCTATGTCCATTTTTTCTTCTGGTATGACGTAAACCCTAGCAATGATTTATGTGAGGCCTATAGAGACATAAGATTTAAAGTTCAATTTATTTAGAACAGCAAAAGAACATAATGGGATGCATATATACGTACTGATGTTGCACGATAATACCTGTGCCCAAATGATACTGTTATGGCGTTAGGCCTAGGCCTATACATTTGACATTAAGAGTTATATACTCATACTGCAAAGTAAAATAACCTACAGTTATTAACCGACAGAGATTTTAATATAAAGTAACCCCGTTATCAAAGTGTCATCCTCTCTAAACTGGTAACCTGCAGTCTGTCTTATGCAGGTTATTCTAATTGGTAATAAAAAACAGTCTCGTCAGACAGACAATTTTTCTTTTATTTTTTATATAGAGCATACACATGTTTAACATTTTCAATTTATCAGCATATATCTTTTTACCTATATCGTAAACATCAAACTTAAATAAAAAAAATTAAAAACTCGCAAGACAAAAAGTCTTACCAATCAGATGAACATTTTAACACATTACGAAAGGGCTCGCTTCGGTGACCCATGGTTAGAGCGCCCGCCTCGACGTCAGGTCTCCTGGAATCATATTATCTTTTAAAAATGGTATTTATTGCCGTCTCGCTTGGTGCTCAGCACACAGAGGTCAAAGCAAGCAAACAGGACTGGTTGGCCCGGTGTTAGCGTAATGACTAGTTGGGGTGCCATGTCTTGTTTCCTCGGCATAATATACTTCAGTGATTTCAGCACTTTGGCGTCATGGACTCGTCCTACCACAGAAACACACAGTATATGTGTACACACCTAATGACTCCTAGTCGTCATATACCTGCCCAAGTGTGGCGTAAGTGTACATTCATGCCCATACATGCATACAAACATACACACATACATACATAAATAGACACATACATATATACATAGGGACCTGCGTGGCTCAGTGACCCAGAAGCCTCTCACCATTGCGGTCGCTGTGAGTTCAAGACGAGCTTATGCTGAAGGTCTCTTCAGCAACCTGCGGATGGTCGTGGGTTTCCCCCGGGCTCTGTCCGGTTTCCACCCACCATAATGCTGGCCGCCGTCGCATAAGTGAAATATACGGCGTAAAACAACAATCAAAAAAAATAATAAAAAAAAAAACATACACACATACACACATGTACGAATGCTTGCAAAATTTCACCTCAAGCACTTGTTTCGTCTGAATGTGTATAAGTGGTGGATTTAAATAAAATTTCTGAAATCTAACATCTGAGGGATCTGTTCGATATTAAAACCTGGGAAAATAGCAATGATCTTTCATGGCGTTGAGCAAGGCGATTACCTTATGTCGCTCCTTTGACAGAATTTGCGAAATTTATTCTGATGACTAAATGGATTACTCATCTTTAGCCTGTCGTCTTTTAATAACACCACCTGCGTTCGATACCTTAAAGATACTTCATTATGTGTGGTCCTGTATAGCGCTTCATAAGTTCTACTAGAGAAATATCACCGTGCAAGCTGATCTTTAGTTTTCCGAATTTAGGCGCTCCTTGTTCATTAAACATTCACAAAATAATATGGCAGTAAAAGTATTGAGCACGGCGTTAAATACATGAATTATTGCTTGGGGTTTAACGTCATACAAGCACGACGTAACACCCCGATCATACATATACATGATAAAAAGGTAGGTCTGTTCCTTCCTACCTTCCCGCATGATGTATGAATTTAATTCTGAGAATATGTCCTGCTTTGAGCGCCATCGACATCGTGGCTGATTTATTTGGTACTTAATCCATGGAATTTAGATGTAACAAGCTGTAAAGGCGCTGACATAAACAATGTAACAAAAGACTTACAGCACAGAGCGTGTAACCAGAGCACTGACGATAGTGTGATCATTGGCAAACTTCTTGAAAAATACTGCAAGCGATGCTAGGGTGTTTCTGTGACAATGCACCGGCCTGGCAACCTCTTGTTGCCTTAATGTCTTTAAGACTGAATGGGTGAATGTTTGCAATGGATTAAGTGTGACTATCCAATAACGCACAAAACTGGCAAATCAAAGCATGAAGAGCCGAAAATACTCACCACGCAGCACAAGTGCTGCATGGCCCGTGTGCTTCATGTAGGGCGTAATTTGTTCTGCCAATGCGAATTTCGAGGTCAATTATAACAAGTGTTCATGTAGGATGTACTTCTTTATTCTTATTCGTTCCAACGTTTTAAATATTCTACAAGCTTTAATGCACAGTAGCTTTTTGATCGAGTACAATTGCAATACTGCCGAAGTGGCGTTAAGTCACAATCATCCATTAATTACGGATGAAAGTACATATAGATGCGTACTGTTCATCAGAAGTAGAGCAAAACTACCTTCAGGAAGCAGATCGAGACGCCAACTTTATGTTGCACGCACCCCAAACTGTAATATGAAGCAAATTCGCCAAACTACTCCATGCAGCACACACGCAGACTGTCTTACGTCACGTGAACACTGCTTTGCCTTTTTTTATGATTGGTGTTTTACGCCGTACTCAATAATATTTCACTTATACGACGGCGACCAGCATTATGGTGGGCGGAAACCGGGCACAGCCCATGGGAAACTCATGACCATCCGCAGGTTGCCGAAAGAACTTCCCACATACGGCCGGAGAGGAAGCCAGCATGAGCTGAACTCACAGCGACCGCATTGGTGAGAGACTCCTGGGTCATTACGCTGCGCTAGCGGGCTAACCAACTGAGCCACGGAGGCCCCCGCTTTGCTTTTTAGCCATGTATATGAGCTTGGGGTACGAGTAACATTTCATGGTGTTTCCGGTTTATCTGACATGGGCTATCCCTGACCTTGTAAGAATTCAAGATCAAAAGTTGATTTATACTTACCAAGCACCGAAAAATGGCTGTAGTCGTTTAGGTCTGTTAGCACCACTGTTGTAAAAACACTATAGCTTTATATTATCTATTGTCTTTTCGTGCAAACAGAACTCAATGTAGACAAGGGGCCTCCGTGGCTTAGTTGGTTAGCGCATTAGTGCAGCGTAATGACCCAGAAGCCTCTCACCAATGTGGTCGCTGTGAGTTCAAGTCCAGCTCATGCTGGCGTCCTGCTGGCGTAGTACTAGGGAAGGTCTGCCAGTAACCTGCGGATAGTTGTGGGTTTGCCCCGGGGTGTGCCCGGTACGAGCACTATAATGCTGGACGCCGTCGTACAAGTGAAATATTCTTGAGTGCGGCGTAAAACACACTAATCAAATAAATAAAATCTATTTGGACAAGTTCGCTAATTCTCCCGCCTTAATTCAACTGTGCACTCAAAAAATCTGTTTATCTTCTCGGAAATTCTTTTGTCTGCGTGATGCTAGAGTGTATTCTGCACTTGCAACAGATTATTCTGTTATATATAACACACGTCATATTAATTTAACATATAGATTCTATTAGAATAACGGCGCATTATGCCCAGTATGACACACTATTATGTTATAATAACAGAATATATTCTAGGATCACTCAGACAATAGCCTTTCTGTTAAAATAAACAGATTAATTTTTCAAGTGTAGGCGATGACTGATCAACACCATGCCGACACACTATTAATCACTGTGCTTAAGTACATCTGCAGCATTTACCTGCACGTAATTACTCGTGAATAAACGCGGTATTTGCTGGTGAAACTACGTAATGAGTGAGTGAGTGCTTGGGGTTTAACGTCGTACTCAACAATTTTTCAGTCATATGACGACGAAGGAATCATTAGGGTGCATGTACGTGTACCTCCTTGTAGCAGGACGGATTTCCACCGCTCTTTTATTTAGTGCTGCTTCACTGAGACGACTTACCGAAGGCAAGTAAGCCGCCCCGCCCGAGCCATTATACTGATACTGAACGCCAAGCGAGGAAGTTACAACTTCCTCTTTTAAAGTCTTAGGTGTGACTCGATCAAGGATTGATCCCGGATTTACCGGTCCCGAAGCGGAAAACTACGTAATGCTGACGAGGGAATAAATCTGGATAAACTTCCTCTGTGACATCCATATACTGGTGGGCAAGTGTGCTGTATGGACAGGTCATGTTGACATTTTGAAGAGCTATCTTCATGCAGGATGCCAAGATCCATGTGACTCATGAAAAAATATAGACATTAAAAATCCGAACGACCACATAACAACGATGTAATGATTTTGCTCTTGGAAAGCTTCCTGCTGGAATTGTACCTAATGCTTCTTCCGTTCTACCAGGCAATACAGCGTTTTATATTCCAATTTTGTGCAGTTTTTTTATATCCATTAGCTCGTGGAAATAGGCTTTTTATTGTAATGTTATGCATGTCCGTGTTCACGTGTCAGTTTGCAGGAGAAACAACATTTTACCAAGCTCTTATGTGAAAAGTCACGATGTGCCGCCTATCTTTCTTCTCTTACATTACGACCTCTGATGATCTGCTAAAAAATAGTGACAAGGGCATTTTTTGCGCTGAACCAAGGCATGTAGAGGACTACAGCATAAAGAATAAAACCAGGACAGCGACGACAGTGCGACATTTATGTTAATTGCATGTTATTACGCGTCAATGGTCTGCAGTTCCTCAGATGGCTATTGTGTGTAGTGGCAAAGCGGCGAGCAACAGTTGATTCTTGTTTAGGCGCAAGGGTGGATTCTTGAAAAGTAATCAACTGCTTAGACAAAAGCGTTACGTCACAGCTACCGTTTAAATTAGTGAACGTCAGATATCATTACTGGATAAAGGTAGCGTGGTTTCTTTGTTTTACCAGGTTGGATCCAAACGGATTTCAAGGTATAATACCTTGATGGAGTTATTAAACCGGGATCGGATATCCACTGGTTCTTAAATAATGAATAAATAATAATGGTTCTTAAAGATGAAAGCATTTGTCCTAATCATACGCTAATAATCGCAACCGAACAACTACAACGCACACTGACCGACGTCGAAATATTATCAGCCGAGCCATAAAAAAGATACCCACCGTTGTGTTCGCGAAGTATTGACCTATATAAATCTCCTTACACATATAAAAAATCATTTTACTTACTTACAACTTCTTAAAATCGTCCAGCTCTATACTCGCCACGTCTCCCACCACACTGCCGCCATGTGAATGGCCAGATCAAGGCTGTGTGGTCCAGAAAACAGAAGCTATCCAAAAATTGGAAATGGAATGCATAGTGGCTAGATTATGTTGGGTCATAATGACATTAACAAGCGAAATGAAAATTAAAAAGAATACCACAAAATTACATAATGAATGATTCATTTTTTATTACAGAACCAAGGTTACGTGACTTGTACATCACGTCCATTGACCATTCCTGTGTAGACAATGCACAATAGACAGCCTTCGTGCTTTACAGAAATTTTCATGTCCTAGTCAGATCTACTAATCCGATGGTCAAGAAATAAATGTTTGTAAAACCACGTACCTCAATGATAATTACTGTAACCCACAAGATGACGTCTACACATGTAGTCCTCTTTCTATGACAATGAATCTGAAATCTCTGGAATACAATGTCTTTATTTGAAAGTCACAGAAATCAATATTTTGGAAAGGATTGTAAATGGTACAGAAACGCCGACAATCCAGGTGGTGGCGTGGTAGGCCAGAACTGCAGGGCCAAACGTCACCAAACAGGCCATGCAGAAATAAAGCTTATCACAGATCCCAAGGCGCGGGTCATTACATGGCACAAACGGAAGGACAATGCTATTAAAAAGGCAGCTATCTGTTGGCAGTTAAATGCAACGAATGTACATGTGTAGCAGATAGAAGAACTCCATGTGCAAAATGGAACCAAAACCTCCATACGCTTTCGTACCCGAACTGGGGATAACATAAGTTTTAAGACCCCAGGATGGGTGTGGGGTGGTTATATGTTTATTGCTCAATATTGACTTATGTATGAAGTGCTATTCCTATTCCAAATACCATATGGCTGAAATATTGCCAAGTTGGCATTAAGACATAATCATTCATTCATTCCAAATATTTAACTATTCCACTAGGTCTTCATCCCGCACAGGCTATTCAAACCAGATAATTAACGGCACACATTGAAAGTGTGCCAGAAGGTACCAGCATTTCGTCACAAGTTGATCACAGGAATAACTTCAACATCGGCCAGCACTTGTGGTGGTTTGTCGCAGACTGACGCTGCCTGGACCATGATGCATGTACTGCCCATGAGCGGGTGATAAATCAGAAAGCCCTACTGTCTACAGGAGTTTAAATAAAGCCTTCGCCATGTTAATTTCGAAATGACCTAAACCATTAAAACATATTGTGGGTGTAGGTTTTCTGCAAAGAAGTTTGCTCTCGAGAACATTTGGTAGCCCATCAGAGCCTATAACTGCCAATGCGCACTCTCCTGAGGAAACACCAAATTGATGACTAATATGACCAAGAACTTTCTTCGTTGCTTCATTTGAGCATGTGTTTTCAAAACATGGTTCTTCAATAACCACTTTAGGCGGTGAGATGGGGTCTGTTTTTATGTTTACTGTTTATTGCTGTTTGTTGATGACACAGTTTCCCCGGCGCCACTGCTGGAGAAAGCCAGTCAACGGTTGATGATGATGGATCTTGTTGGAGTGTAGATGGTTCTGATGGAGAAATATGGATTATGTTTTATAACGCACAGCACTGATTTTGCCTTCACCCAGATTCTCCAGTTGCACATACGCCCAAACACCTGGTTGTTGTCCAATAATTATATAACGTCATGTCTTCATGGACAGGAGTGACGTTCACCGGATTCCAGGAACAACCAATTGCAAATGGTTCCATATGATCAACAGACCGACTACACGCCACTACATGCCATAAAATGATCAGACATACACTGTTCCTGGGAAACAGCCACTCCGAGACATTTATTTCACTCATATCGTTTATTGTCATACAGGGTTTTGGCATCACTGAACACAGACTGTCCCTGGGTCTGGCAAAGTGCCTCTTTGCAAATGTTGGTACTGTTCCATCATTTAGTTGCTTACCCACCATACTTTCCATTTCCACTTTTATGGATAATTTCCATTTCCACTTTTATGGATAATTTCTGTTTTCTGGACCACCCAGTCGCGATATGACCAATCACATGGTGGCAGAGTGATGGTGAGAAAAGAACTGGAAAATCATAAGAAGACGTATCAAGTTGTAGGTAAGTAAAATGATTTTTGTGTTATTTTATGAGATTTACTTAAGTCAATATTTCTTAAACGCAACGGTGGGTATAATTATTCATGGCGCGGCTGATAATTTTTCGACTCGGTCATTGTGCTTTCTTGCTGTTGGGTTGAGATTCGTAAGGCATGATTAGGACTGATCAAATCGTCTGTCATTTCAAAACCACTGAAAACCTCGATTAGGTGCAATAACTCCATGAATGCATTGTACCACGAAATTCATTGTCCTCTTTCAAACTTCTGCTGCTACCCGTCATCACTCTCTTCCTACCAAAACCTGAACCTACATTTACCTGTAGTTCAAATCATAATCAAAAGCGGATTATCATTGAAACAGTTGTTAATCCACATATACCCTCCACAAACTGAACAAAAAATAATATCAACATTTCTGGCGGCAACAGCTACTTTGTCATCATATTTACCATACAATAACATAAAATCAATGCACAGGGACCGGGCTTAGTCCACCTGCAGAATCCTGGGTTACGCTGCAATACAATATAATAAGACTTTCAGCATAAAGAGTTTAACCAGAGTAGTGACAACCGTGTAATAGTTGGGTAAGTGGTCACACTTAAGCGATGAGCTATGATCTCAGTTTACCTCAGTTAGGGTTTTATTCTAACTTTTCATGTAAATGCTTGAATAGTAACAAATCACACCCCCTAAGCACCGTCTAAGCGCTATTAAGTGCAAAATGTACTGATGTTAATTGCAAATCAATAAGACGTGACTCACTACTCAACATGCTGAAAAAAATCACATTTCAAAGTAATGCCAGATGACCAGGGTACGAGAATGCTTAGCCCGCCGGAAGAATTATGGTTTATGGAGGAATACAATATGTTAAAAGACCCAAACAGTTTCATGTCTCACTTACTTGGCTACGAGGGGGGTAGTTTTCAATTTTGACATGATAAATTATCTTTACTTGGATATAAACGGAAAAGTCCTGTATGTGGCATGTGCGTATCTCATCTTGCGGAATTTGTTCCATCCTGTGCGTTCTGAGACCATTTACTTACACCACTTATTATTACAAATGGGCCTACGTGGCTCAGTTGATTAGCGCGCTAGAGCAGCGTAATGATCCAGGAGTCTTTCACCAATGTGGTCGCTGTGAGTTCAAGTCCAGCTCATGCTGGCTTTCTCTCCGGCCGTACGTGGGAAGGTCTCTCAGCAACCTGCGGACGGTCGTTGGTTTCCCCCGGGCTCTACCCGGTTTCCACCCACCATAATGCTGGCCGCCGTCGTATAAGTGAAATATTCTTGAGTACAGCGTAAAATACCAATCAAATAAATAAAATAAATAAATATTATTGCAAAACTGGTGTATTCAATCAAATGCTTTCACTCGGAGTTTCTTACATTTTACCTTGAGTATAGGCCTTAATTCTCTATACTATGGTAATGTGAACAGAACGTCCAGAATCTCTGGCACTCGATCTGCTTCATAACTGCGAGTGAGTAAGTGCTTGGGGTTTAACGTCGTACTCAACAATTTCATAACTGCGACTATCTCCGCTTAACACTGCGATGTTGAATCAGATCGTCGCTTTTTATATATGAAACGATGCAAAGCTGAACTGAAGTACATATTTCCACCACTAATGAACAGGCGTGTTAAATGATTTGCGTACTGATTTCATTTAACTGTCATGGCACACATGCACATGCTTAAATTATGTATTGAGTTAGAGGAATAACTCCTGCCAGCAGGTACTCGTGTGGATATAAGCGTCAAGTCCGACATTCATATACCATTCGTAGTCCGTAAAGGGCGTTCCAAGTCGATAATCGCAAGATCCATTTCCAAAACAACGTTTAACACTAACTCCCAAAGACAAAGGTATGTAAGAAATTATACAAATAAGAAATAAAGCCGGTAACACACAAGAGAGAAGCGGTCATCAGTGTTCAATGATGCCGGGCAGACAGTGGATATTCCAGGCATGAATTCCATATCAAAGTTCAAATTCGTAGTCCGTGAATGAGTTCCATGTCAAATAACAATTAAACAAGTACCTCAGTCGCGCTTTAATTGCAACTGTTCATAAAGGCATCATGTTGATGTAATGAGGGTGGCTATCTTTACGGCCCTTAGCCCCATGTTGAGCGGTATTAGATACAGTTGGAAAATGACGAGCCTTACAGACCCTAACCGATTAGATTGTCATTTAAAAGTAACGGACGATTACGTCTTTCCCTTTAATATGTAAAGATCTCATGCCACAAGAGGCGCCGTCTATGATGTTACACATGACATAGCCTACAAGATAGACGGTTACACTAGGCAACCAGCGCCATCTATGTTGTTAAATACCATGTACGTGATAGATATGTACATAGGGGTAACAGAGCCGTCTATGCAGTTGATCAGGTAAGTAATACTGAACATTTCCCCCACATACGTGTAAGTAGCTCTTCTATGAAATCAGGCCACCTACCATGGTATCAGCACGGGATCTACATATATGTTATACACTTTTGCATCCAGGAGAGAGCCAGTCACCAAAAAACATTCATTCCCTCAAAATTTCGGTAACTTGACTGCTTAAATGAACATAAGATATATGTACTAAGGTGTATAGATGTGCTATTTTCGTTACACTGAGAATGCTCTTCTGAATAAAATTTCTTCAGGAGAAGTTATTCGTCACATAAATTCAATCTTCTGATGTTTCCTGACCAGTCAATGGACCACAGTACACAGTAGATCAATTCCGCCAATTCAGCGATGATTAGGGGTTCACATGTGTTGAAGTGCTGTACGAACTGGTAAGGTTCTTTTGCAAGGTGCACCAGAATATTACATTGTACTATTAAACTACAGAGCGAACGCCTGCAGCAAAAGACTAGTTCAGCTGAGCGTCTAATGTCAAGGAAACTAAAGTGCCGATAATCCCTGAACGTCTTCAACCAAGGACTGCAAACTTTGACACTTTACTGGTTAAACATTCTCGTGAAAATCAGAAACTGATCACCGCCATCCTGCTAGAACTTTGCCGGAACTAAACAGGTGAGAAGAAATATGGACTACAGATAAGAAATCTGCTATTGTGTCTTAAAAACCGATCTTATGCTGTTAACAAGTCTAACGGTAATTTCCATAGAAACCATTGTCACCAACGTACCCCTCCCCCCTCGGGAAAAAGAAATACCAGGATCGTGAATCTTGACCACTGACGGGTAGTTTATCTGTGACGGACAGTTAATCAACCCACCTGGATGTTCGTGGTCACAAGACTACCAGATCTTGCCAAAAAGTGGTTAAGCCAGCGCGTTTTAATTGACTGATTAATTTGATCTTGATGCTTAGTTAATCAGTACATTTGTGTCTAAATATTATTAAGAGCATTAGTTATCTTTTTCTTTTAACTGACAAAACGTGTTATCTTACGGCGTTATTTTCTCTTTATACATGCTGATATGAATACTGAAAGTAACACTGTTAACTGGTTTGGAAAGCTTTTCCAAGTTAACTAGTATGCTTTGACTATATCTTCCTTTTAATTCAAATGTATAAGTCATGGACATTTGAACGTTATGAACTGTCGGTATGAACAGTATATTTCATATATCCTACCTCTTTGAATTTCAGTAACTGATACACGCTTCATTTTTAAAGTCAATAGTTCTACCAATTCATTTGTAAGGGGAACTGTAATGGGGAGTAAGGGGAGACATAATGGTATACGCTCATATCTGGAAATTATGTATTGAGTCAAGGGAAATAACTCCTGCAAGCAGGCACTCGTCTAGAAGCCCGTATAGATAATAGTGCACATTTTCCCCCAGTTGTGTGCAAGTCGTTCTTCTATGTGCTCAGGCTACACATGAACATACTTTGCGCTTTTCCAACATCATTTAATAATGCGGACTTCTTCTCTTTACGAGAATTTGCCTTAATTTCACACTGTATATACTTTCTGATTTCAAGGTTTTTGGGGAATTGGCCTTGCAAAAAGATCCGTTTTGACGCCTCGATGAACAGCCTTCAATGATAAATAGACAAAAATGATCCCTCGTTGTTCCTTGTTCTGGGTAAGGTAGATTTATGGTCGGGGGGGGGGGGGGGATTCTTTCTATCGTTTGTCTTTTTAATTATTCATCCTATTGCTTTTTAGTTCAACCCGTTCGTAGATTTAGGTACACGCCATGCATTTTTCCACCTACAGCATTAGGCTGTAAACAACCAATTCCTTTAGGGCTTATTTATCATAGCGCTAACTCTGTCTGTTACGTAACAGTACCAGACGCCATATATCCTCACTTAATTGGAAACTTCACCTTCTGACATTTGTTTTTGCGGCAAAAAAATCTCATTTCATTTGCTTCCCAAATACTTGCATGAGTGGTTAATAGTTCCCACTGATTACACCACAGACAATTGCAGTTAAATAAATACCCTGAAAATCAGTGTGATTCTTTAACATGGCGAATACTCATCCATTTTATATCGACTTAAATATCTCTCAAAACTTATTTTGCATTCTTCATTTTATTACTTGTTAAATGTCCCAACACAGCACTTTGAGTTGAATTGTTGACCAGTGACGTCTAAAATTGCAGTTATATGTCAGCATTTTTCAAACCTAATTCTGTTCTCGGGGGTATGCTTCAGTTGCTACTTTCTAAGCATTTACATGAGCAGATAATTGGAATATAACTATCACACTGTCATCGCTGCTCTGGCTTTACTCTCTGTGCTGTACGTCTATCACACTGTCATCGCTGCTCTGGTTTTACTCTCTGTGCTGTACGTCTATCACACTGTCCTCGTCTATCACATCGCCATGGCTGCTCTGGTTTTACTCTCTGTGCTGTACGTCTATCACACTGTCATTTCTGCTCTGGTTTTACTCTCTATGCTGTGCGTCTATCACACTGTCATCGCTTCTCTGGCTTTACTCTCTGTGCTGTACGTCTATCACACTGTCATCGCTGCTCTGGCTTTACTCTCTGTGCTGTACGTCTATCACACTGTCATCGCTGCTCTGGCTTTACTCTCTGTGATGTACGTCTATCACACTGTCATCGCTGCTCTGGCTTTACTCTCTGTGCTGTACGTCTATCACACTGTCATCGCTGCTCTGGCTTTACTCTCTGTGCTGTACGTCTATCACACTGTCATCGCTGCTCTGGCTTTACTCTCTGTGCTGTACGTCTATCACACCGTCATCGCTGCTCTGGTTTTACTCTCTGTGCTGTACGTCTATCACTCAGTCATCGCTGCTCTGGTTTTACTCTCTGTGCTGTACGTCTATCACACTGTCCTCGTCTATCACACCGCCATCGCTGCTCTGGTTTTACTCTCTGTGCTGTACGTCTATCACTCAGTCATCGCTGCTCTGGTTTTACTCTCTGTGCTGTACGTCTATCACACTGTCATCGCTGCTCTGGTTTTACTCTCTGTGCTGTACGTCTATCA